>NC_043700.1:191426229-191433161 GCF_006229205.1 Suricata suricatta
GTCTGAACGAGACACGCCCCTCATCTCCTCGGCGGGACCCTGGGTGACGTGAAACAAACTCCAAGTGACGCACGATAAGGCCAGAAACCAGAATTCTCGCAGAGGCCAGAAGCTCCGCCCCTCGGGCCGGGTCTGCTCCCCGCAGGCGCTGTTACGCGTTCTGATTCTGGGGGGATCCAACGTGCTTGTGTTTAAAGTCGTTTTCTGTTCTACATAAAAGGCCACATGTCTACACACTGTCCAGCGCTTCGTTCTTTGCACAGTGTCCGTACGTGCGCTGGTGACCTCTCGTGTGGTGGGTGCTCTCGGTTCAGTCAATTTCCCCCTTTCCCCGAGCGGGGTGTCTGCGTGGGGCAGCCCGGGAGGTGCCCTCCCGCAGGGTGAGGGGCGAGGGGAGCAGCCGGGAGCTGGTCCTCTCCCACCCCAGCCTCTCCCTGCACGAGGCTCCTGGGTGGGGGGAGTGGCCACCCCGGGCTCCGATGGGCTGGCTGGTGCGGTGCAGAGTCCTGTGCGGTGAGGGGCCAGCAGGTGCCAGCCTGCTGTGGGCAGCCACGCCTGGTCGAGTGGAAGGAGGAGGGCCCGGGTTCCGGTGCTGGCGCCGCGGCCTCCCTGCCTCCGGCCTCTGTCTTAGAGGTGAGTGCCTTCATCAGCGTGAGGTTTCTGTTAACTTGCTGCCGGGCACTCGTGGGACGATCCCATCAGGACAAGCCCCTGGCCTCCCTGCCCTGGAGTCAGCCCTGGGGCAGCCCCCCTTGCCCTCTCCTCGGAAGGGGCGCGCGCCTGACAGGGAAGTGTGAGGGGCACTCCCACACAAGCCAGGCTCTCCACCGACTGAGCTGCCGGCGCCCCTCGGGTGATTTCCGTCCAAGCTGGCCCTTTCCCCTGGGGCACCCAGTGTGCTGTGAATCCTACTCCATGACACGTAGTTTTTGAGAGTTCAGCTACTGTGGTTTTGTTTTCACAAGTAACTTTTTCTGATACGTTCCACCCCTTCAGCCTTTATCAGTCAGATTTAAAGTCCTTTTTGGGGCACCCGGGGGGCTCAGTCAGGTAAGCATCTGACTTCAGCTCAGGTCACGATCACACAGTCCATGAGTTCGAGCCCCGTGTTGGGCTCTGTGCTGACGGCTCAGAGCCTGGAGCTGCTTCGGATCCTGGGTCATGCTCTCTGTCTCTGCCCCTCCCCTGGTCACACTCTGTCTCTGTCTCTCTTTCTCTCTCAAATAAACAGAAAAATACTAAAATTAAAGTCCTTTTTTGCCAGTCCGACCTTTGGGTCATCTGTGGATCTGTTTTTATTGACTATTTTTCCTCTTGACCACGAGTCACATTTTCCGTTTCTCATACGACTGGATGTTTCCTTTCCTGCTGTGTAACAGACCGTGGGGATGATGTGGATGAGAACCTAAATTCTCCTATCGTCCCCGGAGGAGTGCTGAGGCTTGTCTTCACATCCGTTTAACCTGTCAGTGGCCACTCTGCCGTGGTGGAAGCCTGAGGCTCGGCGTCGCGTTTGGCGAAGGCAGGTGTGTTCCCGGTTCCCTTGTTCCGCACCCTGACATCCTGGGCTGGGTCTGTCTTCTAAGATGGGCCTTTCTGGGGGACCCTCGCTGGGCCCGGGTCCCACGGGGTCTCCCCTCGGCTGCACCTCCAGCTCCTGTCCGGAGCCTCTGTTCCCTCAGCCTGCTTCTGTGCGACCCGGGGAGCTCGCGGGAGATCCGGCGGCGCCTCCCTCTGTGCCCCCTCTCCCCAGGATCGCCCCTCAGTCGCCAGGTGTTTGGCCCCTCAGGTCCATCCATGGGCTCCTCGGGGTGGTGAGACCCGCACGCCCCACGCAGCCCACGCCTTGATGCACGTCACCCCTGTGACCCTTCTGTTAGGGACACACCTTCCAGGCCACCCTGGTTCTGCTCCTTCCCCGGTGCCCTCCGTGTCCAGGTTTATGGTTGTCGTTGGCAGGAGGGCCTGCCCTGTGTAGCACGCCCCACGGTCACCGTCACTGGGGGCCCGCACTGTGAGCTTTGAAGGAAACGATTAGGCATCTGACCTCCCGTTCTGATGGCCGACGTCCAGAGCGTGAAACGCGGAAATCATCCCGGGACCCACAATTAGCGTCCACGCTCCTTCCTCTCTGCCTGGCCCGCGGCCTGCCCTCCATCCCAGGCCAGCCCTCGAGCTCAGCCCCCCACTCAGGGGGTCCTGCCCTCCAGGACTCCAGCCTGGACAGCTCCTTACCCCCCCGCCCCGAACTCCTAGACCTCCGCCCAGCAGGACTTTCCGCCACAATGGGGTTCGTCCCCATCTGCACGGGCCGGCGTGGTGGCTCCTGGTCATTTGAAATGGGGCTCTTGTGACTGAGGAACTAAACCTCTAGCTTTATGTAGTTTTAATTCAAGTTTAAATAGCCACACGTGGCTCGTGGCTAGTGCGCTGGGCAGGGGGCTCCAGACCCCGGCTGCTCTGATGTGGTCTGGGGGGTGTCGGCACGCAGAGCCGTGGGGTCACTGCAGACCCGGGGCGGGGCCGGCGAGCTCAGCGGCGGCTGCGACTTACTTGTGGTCGAGGTGCTGCATCTCTAGGCATCTTCACATGCTGTTCCCGCGGCCTGGAAAAGCCCTTCCCTCTCTGCGTGACAAGTTCCTGCTCTTCGAAACCCAGAGGAATCCAGGCCTCAGGGAACCTTCCCCCCGCCCCGGCTCCCTGGCTGAGCTCACGCCGGCGGGGGGTCCTCTCGTGTCTCCTGTCCCCAGCCGGGGCCTGCCCTTTCCGGCGCTCAGGACCGTCTGGCAGAACTCGGCACCTGCAGCGACTACACCACCCGCCCACGTTTTCTGCTCCGGACTTTGCTTCCTGGCCCGTGTACTAGGCTCTGGAAACTCTTGGGGCGTCAGTAAGGCTTAGCTCTTGGGTAAATTTCCTTTCAAGAGCCAATTTTTTTGTCGTTCATCCTTTAAACGAGAGTACGGATTCCTTGTTTAATAACAGGAGTAAAGAAACGCAGGCCTCGCTCTGCATGATGGGAAAATACCTCGCGGAACTCGTTCAATTCCTCTGTCGGGGCAGGCGGGGGGCCATGAGCCCGGGGCGCCGAGGCCTGTGGCTGTGTGTGCAGGTCGGGACTTGCGGGGCCCCGGGGGTCACGCTCAGACGTGCGTCCTCCGGCCTCCGCAGACACACGCGTGCTTTCCCCTTCCCGTGGGGTCCGCCCCCGGGGCCCTGCCCCACGCCAGCCTGTGCCCGGCCCACCCAGCTCTGTGCTGGAACCTTCTGCCTGCGAAGAGCCCCCGTCTGTCCCTGCGTGACGCCCGGGCCGGGGCGCATGGGACAGACTGCTCTTCGCGGAGCGCGTGGCGGCCCGGGCTGCGCGTCGGTCCTCAGGACGGGAGAAGCGGGCAGCTTTCCTCAGTTCCCGCTGTTGCAGGGGCTGCTGGGAAGCTCGGAAGCTGCGTTCAGGTCCCTGGGACGCGACGCCGTGGATCTCCGGTGAACTTCCCTCCTTCTCAGCTCTGGGCAGTGTCCGGGTGGCTCTCCGCCTCTGACCCTGTCCGTTCTCTCTCTCCGAGTGCGCCGCCACCCTGACCCTCTGTGGAGCCACAGCTCGCGGCTGCCGGCCGCGTGGCCGCCTCTGCCCCACGTGGGAGACCTGAGGCCGCGCTTGGGTTCCTGTGCCTCAGCTGCACCATCTGCAAAATGGGCCCGAGAGAAACAAGCTCACAGGGCTGCCAGGGGGTTAGATATTTTGGGAAAAGCACTCTTCGTGGTGGGAAGGACGGAAGGGAGGCAGGAAGACGGCGCTCCTCTGCCCTGTGCCGTGGGACGTAGGAGCGTGCGGACAGCGCCGGGTACGGGATTGCCCTTCCCTGGCTGATGAGGTCAAGTCCTCCGTGGTCCTCGGCCCCTGACCCTGGGCTGGTGGTGGCCACTCACCCATTCGGGGGTCTCAGACCTGGGTCTCCTGGGGGCTCTGTTCAGCCACAAAAAAACTAAAAAGGCAACAAAACACGTTTGTCATGTCGGAGAGCGGGACCGGGCAGCAGACACTGTCGGCTCTGGGTCTGCCCAGCCCCTCCCGCATCTGCGGGCGCCCTCGGTGTGCTGAGGCCCCCAGCCCCTCTCTGAGCCCCTCCTCTCCAGGCCTCCCCTCTGGCTGTGGGGCGCAGAGACCACCCCCCTCCCCAGGCCAGCCAGTAGACGTCTCAGGGAGTGTGCTGGGACTGCCAGCTCATGGCAGCCCTGGGGGCCCCTGAGGGCTGGGGAGCGGCGGGGCAGGCAGCCGTGCCCGGAAGCAGCAGCTGGGGCTGAATGTCGGGGCTCAGCTAGGGGAGGAGAGGCCGTCCCAGGGCCTCACGTGGAGGACGGAACTGTTCGTTCCGTGTCACCCTTTGTAGTGAGACTACGTGACGTGCAGGAGCCAGATGGGGTGCAGGTTTCTGCTCAGTCCACGAAAGAAAACGCTTTTGGGGCCGCACAGCTGAAAACAAGCAGAACATGCTGCCTTTGGGTAGTGAGCACCCTGTCTGCAGGGGTATGTAAGTGGGAGGTCAGGACTATCGGCAGGGATGCTGGGTGACTGCTTACCCTGCACTCGGGCGTGTGAACCCCGCCATCTCCAGAGCGCCGCCTGACGTGGTCTGTGTCTGGGACCGGAAGTGTCTCCGGGAGCTCCGGGCGTGGTGGGGGCTGGCTGTGGGGATCTGGAGTCTCCCGTGTGGCCTCAGACCCCTCGCCCGCCCTGGGCTCCCGTCCCTCCCCCCGGGAACCAGAAGGCTGCCACCAGCGCCCCTGCCCAGGTCTGGACAGCGGGTTTCCCGCCTCTCGCAGGGTCCCCGGGGGGCAGCTCCCCGCCCCCGGAGGAAACACGCGGCTCAAGGGCCGCGGACATCTTCCCAGAGGCATCGGTTGGTCCTCATGCGTCTTGACGCTGCAGTCCCCGGCTCCACCTGTAAAACGAGAGATCCTGTGCACTGGCAACAAAGGCTGGGCGTTTCTAGAACAGTCCGTGGGTCCTGAGCGTACCGTGGCACAGTCCCCGTGACAGGCAGGCCTGACTTCTGCGGGTTGTCAGTGCCACGGCACCTGCTGTCTGCAGCTGCATGACCAACAGACTGCAGTGAACGTCACGGCCCAAAGCGCCGGCCCTGGGTCCGGAGTCTGAGCGCAGCGTAGCCAGGGCCTGGGCTCCGGGCCACACTGCCCACAGCGAGGGGCCAGCCGGGGCTGTTGTGCCCACTTAGGCTCGACTGGGGAGGAAACTGCTTCTCCGAGCTCACGGGCATGGGCAGCGTCCAGTGCCCTGTGGGCAGCCGGCCGGAAGCTGCCCCTGCCCGCGGCCCCGTGGCCCTTCCCAGAGGCCAGTTCCAATGGGGCCACTGGCTTCCTGGACGCCGGTAAGGGGAGGGCCCCGAGCTGGGTGGCTTACTGCCCCGCGCGGAGGTGCCCCAGAAGGGGCAGCCTGTCCCCCTCCCCCGGACCCTGTCCACACCCGGGGGTCTGGTCAGAGCGAGGACACGGGAGGGGGGCCTGGGGGCACACTGGCCCTTGCTGACAGGTCTCTGTCTCGGGGCCCCCACCCCCCTTCCTCCTGAGTTTGGGGGTGGGAGGGGGAGACCCTCCAATCACACGGTCCGTTCCTGCCCCCAGCCCCCACCCTTGGGGCTTCCCAGAGGCCACCTCATTCACACAAGACACATCCGTCACTGTCACCCCTTAAACCCCAAGAGCTTTAGGAGCTCGTGCCAGGTGCCGGGACAAGACCGAACGTCACGTGTTATAAACGCAGTGTCGCCCCTGCCCGCTCACGGCCCTGCCCCTGGGGAGCCAGCCCCCAGCACCAGACTCACTCAGGTGGGAATCTGAGCCAGGAGGAGTGGGTTCAGGGGTCCGGTGGTCCAGTGGGGGGTCCCTGAGCCCGAGGAGCAGAGGACGCTGCCTCCCTGCTGCCTTCTGCCCTGTGTGTGCAGATCCCGGGCGGACAAAGGGGTGAGGGGGAGGGGCAGTGGGGGCGGCTGAGGTCATGGGGTCAGAGAAGTGGGAAGCTCCTCTGCTCTCCCCGCTGGTTTGTGGGAGCAGCCCCAGAGAAGGGGGTCCTCGTCAGCGCGCCGTACTGATGAGGAATGAGAGACACAGAAGTCGCGACGCTTGCTCAAGGCCACACAGGAAATGGCCGCCCCAGCCCCGGAACCCGGGTGCCTGCTCAGGTGCACACGGGACAAGGAAGGGTGAAGGGCTCCCACGGCTCCGGCGGGTACTTTACAAGGAGGCAGGGCCCCCGCAGTGTCCTAGCGCCTCCACAAGACCTGCAGCCACAGGAGGGTGTCCCCCAGCCCCACGCCGGCCACCCCTGACGGCAGACCCAGCCCGGAGCCCCAGCAGCAGGGGTGAAGCCAGCGGGGCTTCCGGGAGCCGCTGCTCACACAGCCCGTGCAGTCAGCGGCCGGACGCGTGGAGCAGAGCCCTGGGCCCCGCCGCCCGGGCTGGACGGGCGTGAGGCCACTCTTCGGAGCCAGCTGGGTCCCGACCAGGGCACCGCTCCACGCTCTGCGCGGATTCACCCGACTCGACCTCGGGCCCGGCCCCGCTCCACCCTGGGGTCCCCGGAGAGCTGGCAGGTCCTTCCCTCGGCCGGGGCCACATGCCGCGCGGGCACTTCCTCTGCGGGTTCTCGTGCCCAGGGCGCCCTGCCGAGCCTGGAGCCGGAGCCGCTTCTGGGCAGGACCCCACACGCCAACTCAAGCTGCCTCTTGCTCCAGATGGGAAAGGCCGCTTGCTGTGGCCGGGGCGCCGGAGGCCCTGCCTGCAGAGCCCCTGACCCAGCGGGGCTGGCCTTCCTGTTAGACCGGCCCGAGAGCTGCCCCACCGGAGCCCACCCCTCACCGCGCCCCCTGCCCTGCCCCCGCCTCCACCCTACGGTAGCCTCTGCACCCCACGCCTCC
>NC_043700.1:191433261-191445948 GCF_006229205.1 Suricata suricatta
GCGCACCCATGGACCCCCAGCCGGAAGGGAGGCCTCTGGCCAAAGGCTGCTCTGAGTCCCCTCTGCGTCTGCAGCCGCTCAGCCAGCCCCAGTGGGAGTGGAGGGAAGGGAAGCTGCTTCTCAAGCGCTCACAGCCATGGGCGGCTGGCTCGCCCCCGCTGTGGCCACGCGGCTGCAGGGACGTGGGCAGCAGCTCTGACCTGAGGCAGGTGCCACGCACCTCGGGGGACATGTCCACAAGGTCCTGTTTGCAGTGGGTCCTAAGACGGGTCTGCCGGGTGTGGGGCCAGTCTCTTCCCTCCCCAGCCTCAGTTTGTTCACCTGTACAGTGGGGGCGTCCCTCTCTGTGTGAGTGACTCCTGTCTCCTTCAGCTGACAGGCTGCTTGGGGCCCCTTCCCTCCCCAGCCTTTGCTGTGCCACTTGCGCTGAGGGCTGGCAGGGGCCGGGCCTGGGGGCGCCCAGCCAGCCCCTCCTCCCCGAGCTGATGACAGACATGTGGGGTTGCCATGGAGTCTGGAAAACAACACAGCGAGTTCTGAGATTTTGTCATCGAAACTCTCGAGTGACTGAAACACAACGAAATCGTAAATCTAACTCCTGCCATTGGAGCAGGGTTTTCTCTGCAGTGTAGAGGTGCGGGGCGGGGGGGCTGGGTAGGGAAGGCAGGGAAGGAGGAGGTGCCCGCAGGCAGCCTGCGCCCCTTCTCGGGTACGGAGAGGCATTTCCAGGGACTCGGATAACGTAGGGTGCAGCCCTGGGCCAGCCCCAGGCAAGGCCCTTTTGTCCCTCGGGGTGCTCCGGATGGGGGCGGGGGGCCACTCGGAGGGGGGTCTGAAGGGGCACCTGTGAGTCAGCCCGCCCTCTGGCCGCTGGGGAGGGTACTGGAGCTCGGGTCTCCTCTGCAGCAGCGCATCCCTTTCCATTTCACAGGCGGAGAAACCGAGGCCCAGAGAGATCAAGGGGCTCTTCCAGGCCACTCCCCACCCGCGGCGGAGGCAGGGCCCCAGGTCCGCCTGGCACACGTCGTTCCCACGAGGAGGGGGCTGTTGTGTGCCGACCCGGCCACCTGCCTGGGGGGCCGGCTGCAGCCCCTCCTCGGTGGTGGGGGGAGCGCGGCCGGGACGCTCGGGACCTCGGGGAAGGCCTCGCTGCTGAGCAGGAGCGGGGCTCTGTCCCCGGCCGTGGGGGCGCCGCTGTCACCCGCCTGGCTGTGGGGCGGTGGAGCACTAGGTGGTGGCAGGCGGGACTGGAGGGGCAGTTGGGCCCCCGCGCGTGCAGCTCAAGCACTGTGTTTCGGTGCCATCGGGGCAGACACGGAGCAGCGGGGGCTCCTTGCTGCTGTCATAAATCACGTCACTCTAGTTTAAACAACCGGACCGTGTGGGGTCTTGCGGGCAGGGCCGCCGGCCCCCCTCTTACCTGGCCCCCCCTAGAGTGTGCAGACACGGTGCTTCCTCACATTAAAAAAATAGTTTTTACTGTTTATTCATTTTTGAGAGACAGAGCATGAGCAGGGGAGGGGCAGAGAGGGAGGGGACACAGAATCGGAAGCAGCTCCAGGCTCGGAGATAGCTGTCAGCACAGAGCCCGACGCGGGGCTCGAACCCACAAACTGCAAGATCATGACCTGAGCCGAAGTCAGACACTTAACCGGCGGAGCCCCCCGGACACCCCAGAAATTTATTTCAAACTTCATTTCTATCCGTGGTGGTCATGGCACACTGAAACCAGGCCCTGGGGAGCCGGTCCCCCTCCAGCACCCAGGCCATTTGGAAGAGGAGGGGCAGGCCCTCCCGGGGTTAGGAGAAGGTGGCAGGCGTGTCCCAGCCCTGTCACCAGCCTTGGGCCTTTGAATCCTCTGAGAGCTGTGCACCGGCCAGGTGTCCCCGAGTCCCCACACGGACGCCGAGTGTGTTCCCAGCTGCAGGAGGCGGTGGCCAGGCGGGAGGGCGCATGGGAGCATAGGCTCCGGGGCGAGCCATGCTCTCCCAAGTCACCGGGTCACCCTCTTCCACCCTGACCTGCACAAGGTGGCTGCCCATGGCAGCAACTCCGGGCTTTTTGGGGGAAGGAGGGGGAGCCCCGCAGGGTGCATGTGCCCCAGGGCCAGATGGGATCGTGGATGGAGCAGCCCCTGCCCGGAAGCCCCAGAGACAGCCTGTCGGAGGCCGGGAGGGCCCAGGGCAGTTTCGGCCTCTTCCCAGCCCGGGCTCTTTGGCAGGTCCCCGCGCTCTCCCGAGGTGGCCCAGGCTGGAGGCCACGTCAGCGGCAGGCCCCGCGGGGTTGGCAGCCAGGCTCCTGGCAGGAGGCGAGGGAGGGCAGGCGCCTGGGGACCTGCCTTCCTCTCCTCACGCAGAGAAGGAAAGAGTGACTTCCAAGAACTAGTTGCATTCAGGAGCCTTTATGCCTTGAAAGGACCCTTTCTCTGCCCAGGCTGGCGCTGGGGAAGGGCTCCGGTTCGGCGCCTGGAGGGCAGCAGGGGGCGGGGCGGGCTGACCCAGGAGGGGAGACGGCGAGGGGGTGAGGGCTCCGGGTGGGACAGCCAGGCGCAGGAAGGGACCCTCGCGGGGCGTGGCTCTGCTCACAGCGGCTTCGGAGCCACGCTGAGCCCTGTGGCCACAGCAGCCGGGTTGAGGCGGTTCTGGGAGAGCCTCAGGCTGCCCATCCGTCAAATGGGCAGGAGGTTGAAATACAGTCATCAGATACTCTTTCCAGTGGTTTGCAGCCCTGACAACGGGTGTGGGTGGGTCCTGGCTTAGGTCTCAGGGCGTTTGTCCTGAAGTCCCATTTTCTGTCCCGGTGCCCCCAGCAGAGGAGACGGGGGACCCAGCTGCCCTCCCAGGGGCCAGCGGTGCCCTCACCCTGGGGGATGGGAAGGCGGCGTAGCGTTAGGGAGGCAGTGCTTTCTGGGAAGACAAAAGGAACCCCCCAGAAGCCCCGTGCTCAGTGCCCCATCTGGTCCGTGTCAGTGCAGGGGAGCGTGTGGGGAGGGGACGAGAGGGTGTCCGCAATGTGTAGGATAGCAGCCGTGTTCCCGGGGGGCACACTGAGCCGGCTCGCTGGGTGGTCCTGGATCCATCCATCACCCCTCCAGATGTCCTCTCCAGAGAGCCAGACAGGGTGTGTCTGCTCGCCTTCCTGGGTCACTAACCTTGTGAGTGCCTCTGGGTGGGCCCCTTTCCTTGGGGCCTCAGTTTCCCCATCTGCAGAGTGATGGGGAATGAGCCTTGGTTAGGGAAGGAGCCAGGCTCCCTCTGTTGAGAAGGAGAGGAGGTGCAGAAGTCCGGTGTGGAGTTGAGCGGGGGGGGGAAGGGAGGGGCTTGGTGAGACCCCAGCAGACGGGCTGCAGGAAAGGGCAGGCGGCCCAGGGAGGCGTGAGTGAAGGGCCCCAGTGGTTCTCCAGGCTCCTTGAGGGGGCCAGACAGCAGGCGTGCACCCCTTGCAACTCCTGCTCTTCCTTTCCTCTTGGCTGGAATGCAGACGTGCTGGCTGGAGCCACAGCAGCCAGGTTGCGACTCTGAAGACAGACACCACGGTGCGTTGGAGCAGAAAGAGAGGTGGATCTAGCGTCTCTGCCAACCTCACATCTCCTGACATCTTTTACCTGAGACAGTAAACTGCTGATGTGCTTAAGCCGCTTTCTTCCATTTTCTGTGGTTCGTAGCCACTGATCTTACCTTGCATACATGCCTGGCTGAAAGCTGGCCTGATGCTTCAAGGGGAGGGGAAGAAAGGCAGGAACCCAGGGGGTCCAGGGCGAATGGGAAGTAACTACTGGAAAAGCCAAGTTAGCGTGTCCCGCTGCGAGGTTAGGACTAGTGCAGGAGGTTCTGTCTGGGCAAAGCCTGTCAGTACCATGAGCGTCAGGAACAAGAGAGATGATGCCCGTAGTCTGCAGATACTCAACGGAAAAATACACAACAGAACGAACAACTTCACGGCAAAAAATTCGCCACATTCGCAGTGGGCAAGTGGACAGATTTCCTTGAAAGACACAAAGTGGCACAGCCAATTCCAGAGGAGAAGATAAGCCGAGTGGCCCTTCTTCCAGAAAAAAATGATAAAATCCAGGCCCCAGTGGTTTCATTGGAAAATTCTACCAAAAATCCAAGGAAGAAATAACAAAAATTCTACCCAAATTCTTCTGGGAAATAGCAGAGAAAGTGTTTCCCAACTCCTGCCACGAGGGGCCCCCCCTCGCCCTCCCCCGAGGCCCATGAGCTAATCCCTGTTATGAATGTAAGAGTAAACTTTTTAAGCAAGGATTTTGCAGATCGAATCCAGCAACATAGAAACGGGATACCATCCTGGCCGAGGCGGACTTGTGCCGGGAACACGAGGTCGGCCGACCGCCGGCAGCGCAGTCGCTCGACCACATTCACAGCGAGAAATGAAAAACCACATGATCATCTCACTAGATGTCATAAAATCCAACATCTGTTTTTCACAAAAACTCAGCAGAGGAGTCGCAGGGAACTTTTTCAGGGTCAAGGACGCCTGCCGACACCCACTGTCATGTCCTCCGCGGTGGGGCGAGGCTGGCGGCCTCCAGGAGCGGGGACAGGCCCCCCCCCCCCCGCCAGCGTCACGGGGGAGGCGGCCAGTGCGGCGAGGCGCTCCCTGCAGAGGAACAAAAGCCACGCAAAAGGACGGAGCAGAGGCATCAGGCCACTGGGGGAGGGGAGGTGCACGCATCACCCGTGATCCCATGGGATCCTTCCAACCACTGCATGGGGAAACCGAGGCACGAGAAGTTACCAGATGACCCCCTGGGAGTCCCCTCTGGAGCACGCTGTCCAAACACTCACGGCTTCTGTGCCCTCTGTCCAGGCCAAGTGGACACCTCCCCGCCAGCCCCGGCAGGCACCCCTCAGGTCTGGGACAGCCCCCTGGTGTGGCCAGGCCGCGTCCTGACCCCCACGCCGCCGTTGGGAACCTGTTAGCGCGGCACATTCGAACTGTGCTCTTCTGAGTCCGGCCTTTGGTTTTGAAGAATAAAGAGACTCCCCTGTTTCCGTTCCCATCTGCCGGATTGCTTTGTCTCCCAGCTGTCTCCGGATCTTGCAAAAGATTATGATTCACTAAGACTTCTTCACTCCCGAGATAATTCACATGGCATCCCTGTGTGCTGGGCACTGTTAGTATCCACATTTGGCAGACTAGGAAACAGGCACAGAGAGATGAATGGATGGATGAACGGAAGGTCAGTGCGCCGCCAAACCCTGGCTCTTTGCCATGCACTACCCAGGCTTTGCCATGAAGAGCCAGGTTGGATGGAAGGCCGGGGGGTGGGGGGGCAGTACCTGGCTTCCTGAGTAATGTGGACGGACCCTCTTGGGGTTGGAACGTGGCCACTGTGTGTCCGGTCGCTGGGACTGGCTGGACGTGGCCCCCGAGGCCCGTCGGAACCTCTCTTAGCAATGGGTTGGTAGCCCGGACATGGGTGGCATCCCAGCATGGACCCGGGGGCCGGGTCCCAGCCTCCCTCCCCCCCACCCCCTCCTCCCAGCAAGGGCTGGACACAGAAAGGGCCAAGGAAGTCTTGTTGACGGAACCATAGGGCTTCCAACATTTCAACTTTCTTGTGTTGACTTTTGGGAGAGAAACTGAAAGGTCTGTGCCCCGCCCCCCCCCACCAGAAGCCACTGGGCTGTGTCCCTGGCAGGAGACCTGCCTCTCGCACTGACTTCGAGCCGGGACCGCCCCCGGGGCATCTGGACAAGTCTTCTCCCAGCTCGCCAGGGCCTGTGCCTCCGCCCCCCACAGTGGGAGGTTGCCAGGGCTGATTTTCCACTGTGCAGAGAAATGCTCCGGAGGGAGGGGTGGCCACGTGGACTGCAGTCCTGGTTCCCGGCCGAGCCTTCCAGCAATCCTTCCCGTGACAGTGGGCGAAGCCGTGTCCCCGTGCTGTCCCCAGGCGGTGGGGCCAAGGCAGGCCTGCGTCCTGCCACGGGCCACACCGTCCACACTGCAGCTGCGGTCGCGGCCCGTTACAGAGCCCCACGCTGGGCCAGGAAGCTTGCGAAGATGGCGTCACTTAACACCCGCAAGGAACCTCGAGGCCTTGTTTTATAGACAGCGAAACTGACCTAGGGGGAGTTGAGGCCCTTGCCTGAGGTCACACAGTTGACGGACCCGTTGGTGGGATCCTGTTTCCGTGAGCTTGCTGCGTGGCCAGAGGGGGGCAGAGGGGCTGTGGGCGCCCAGAGGAGGCCCCACACACAGGCCTGGCATCAGAGAAGGCTGCCGGGGCGCAGTGCGAGCACAGCTGGGCATGAGGGGTGGGTAGGGGTTGGCCGAGGGGAGGAGGTGAGGGAGGGCCGTTCGGGTCCCTGGCCAGGTCCCTGACCCGGGGTTGGGGGGTAATCCGGAGGGCTTCCAGGGGAAGGTGTTTCCGGGGTGACACGAGCTTCGAAGCCGTCCCCTAGAGGACCTGGGACAGACAGAGGGGGACAACTCACGGCCTTTCCCTGGGGGCCTCCAGGAACCCCGCTTAGCAGCGTGCAGGCCTCCCTGTGAACCAGAGAGCTTTCTGGGCCACAGAATTGGCCAAGGGCAGCAGAAAAGCAGGGCAGAAAGAAGATGCATTTCAAAGGAGGGTCAAGAATTTGCTGCTCAGGAAATATTTCTGGAAGAGTTCAATGGGGCGTCCTGTGGAATGTCAACCATTCCAAATTCAAGAGGAAGGAAGGTTTGTGTTCCTGGGATGTCCAGGCTCTTATTTCACAGGCGGGCGAGGCCAAGGGCTCCAGGGAGAGCCAAGGTCAGCGGTGGGAAGGCGCGCCCGGGGGAGTGGGCGCCTGAGGCTGGGGGGGGCGGCGGCGGCATCAGCCCCTCCCCCGCCGCCCTCGGCCTGCCTGTGACTCTCCCTGCCCGGGCGCCTGGCACCGTCTGCTTCCCTCTCAGCTGGGATGTGCGTCATTCTGACGCGAGCCCCCGCAGCGCGGGAGCGGGCACCCCGCAGGCGCCGCGCCCGGTGACCCTGGGGCGCGGTCCAGGCTCGAGCCGCCTCACCTGCACGCGGCTGGGCGAGAGGCCGGGACACCGCTGTCCTCTCCTGCCAGGCCGGCCTCCTGCAGGCACGCACGCTAAGGGGCAGCGACCCTGCCGCGTCCAGCTGCCCCTGGGGAGTGCGAGGGTGCGGGCGGGGGGTGGGCGCGGTGCCGTGGGGACAGTCACTGGGGCGAGATGCCCGTCCCCTGGGCGCTGGGGTCTGGACTCCTCCCATTTCTATTCTGGCATCCTGGTCCCAGCTTTGGAGCTGAGGAAAGTGAGGCACGGAGAGAGCCCCGGGCCGTGGGGGCGGGGCCGGAGCGCCCCTCTCAGCACCCCTCCCCCACCTGGGCAAGGCCTTTCTCAGGGAATGCAGCACCCATGACGTCCCAACAGAGGAGCCTGTGCAGGCAGGCGTGAGCTTGGGGGGCAGGAAGCCAGCCCTGCTGTGATGACGCACGCGTGCGTGCGTGCGTGTGTGTGTGTGTGAGAGACAGCATGCGTGTGAGTGCAAGTGTGCACACGTGTGTCATGTAATGTGAGCGTGCGTGTGAGCGCACCGCTCTGTGCACATGTGCGCTTGTGTGAGTGTGCATGTGAGCGCCCAAGTGTGCAAATGTGAGTACACATCTGTGAGTGTGTGTGTGCGCGCGTGTGTGACTGCATGTGAGCGTAGGAATGTTTGTGTGACTGTGCAAATGTGCATACATGTGAGTTCTGTGTGTTGTGTGAGTGTGCGTGTGCGTGTGAGTGCACGTGCATGTGAGAGTGCAAGTGGGGGAGGGGCAGAGAGAGAGGGAGACACAGGATCCGAGGCAGCTCCAGGCTCCGAGCTGTCAGCACAGAGCCCGACGCGGGGCTCGAACCCACGAACCACGAGACCATGACCTGAGCCGACCGAGCCCCCGCAGGCCCCAATCTTAAACATTTTAAGATGTGCGCCGTGACAGTCTTCAGTACATTCCCAATGTGGTACAGCTGGCACCCATGTCTGCTTCCAGAACATTCCCACCCCCTGGAAGGAAACGCCGTACCCCTGGGCCGTCGCCCCCGCCCTCCTCTCACAGACGGGGCAGCCCTGTGTCAGCCCTCCGTCTCTGTAGATCTGCCTGGTGCGGACATTCCCTGTGGACGGAACCCAGGTAACCCGTGGCCTGCGGGGTCCGGCTCCTCCCCGGAGCTCCACGCCCTCGCGGCTGTGCCCCGTCAGTGGCCGAGGAACATTCTATTGTGTGCACACATGGCACATTCACGAGCTGGGGGTGGGGGGTTGGCGCTGGCTTCCCGTCTGGCTGCTGTCAATAACACCGTGGTGAATGTGTGCGTGCCGGTGTCTGTGTGAACCCGTGTTTCCGAGTCGGCTCCAGCAGACTCTAGGAGCGGTGGCATTTCTGGGTCACACAGTAACTCCACTTCTGACGTTTGAGGGACTGTTTCCCGCAGCGGCTGCACCATTTTACACCCCCCGCCGGGTTCCAACTTCTCCGCGTCCTCGCCAATGCTGACTGCTTTCTGTTTCCTTTTTATCTTCTCATTTAGAGAATGCTTTGTTCGTTTCCGGGGACAGCTGTGCCGGTGGACGTGTCTCCCCGTGGCTCGGCCCCGCATGTCCCTGGTGGAGGTGGACCGCCTTCCCGTGTGCTCGCTGGCCATCCGTGGGTCTTCTCTGGAGAAGTCTGTTCAGATCCTTCGCTTGTGTTCCCATCGGATGACTGGTTTTTTGTTGTCATGATGTAGACATCAGACTCTTATCAGATACAAGTGGTTTGTCCCATTCTGTGTGTTTTCCCCACTTTCTTGAGAACGCCCTTTACAGCAGAAGTTTTTAATGTTGATGAAGTCCAAAGGATCTGTTCTTTCTTTTATGGCTCCTGCTTTTGATTATGTGTCCAGGAAACTGTTGTGAAGTCCAAGATCACAAAGTCTTCTACCTGGGTTTCCTCCCAAGTGGTTTACGGTTTTAACTCTTACATTAAGATCTTTGAATTCGTTTTGGGTTAATTAAAAAAAACTTTTTAATGTTTATTTATTACTGATACAGAGAGAAACAGTGCGAGCAGGGGAGGGTCAGAGAGAGAGGGAGACACAGAATCTGAAGCCAGCTCCAGGCTCTGAGCTATCAGCACAGAGCCTGACATGGGGCTCGAACCTACGAACCGTGAGATCATGACCTGAGCCAAAGTCAGACGCTTAACTGCCTGAGCCCCCCAGGCTTCCTGATTTGGGGTTAATTTTTACATAAGGTGTGAGGTGGGGGTCCAGATGTGTGATAATTTTGTGTACAGATTTCCAGTTGCCCCACCACCGTGTATTAGAAAGACTGTTCTCTCCCCCTGAACGGCCTCACCACCCCCGTGGAAACCAGTCGGCCGCCGCGGTGCGGGTGCATCTCCGGGCTCTGGGACGCAGCCCGCCGGCCTGCGTTTTGTCGCAACGCCAGCACCTCCCTGTCCTGCTGACGCCAGCACCTCCCTGTCCTGCTGACGCCAGCTCCGGAGAAGGATTTAGAATCAGGAAAGGGCACCCTCCAGCTTTGTTCTCGTTTCTCCAAGGTGGTTTTGGCCATTTGGGCTCCCTCTACATTCCAAATGAGCTTTAGAATCGGGGCCTCCATTTCTGCGAAGCCAGGGCGTTGGAGGGCTGGTAGGGACAGCACGGTAGCCCGTCTGGAGAGCATCGCCGTCCTAGCAAAGTAGGAAGTCTTCCGGGCCGTGAACACACCGTGTCTTCCGTTTACATAGCTCCTCCTTAACTTCCGCCTTGGGATTTTCCCTGTAGAAGTTCGTGTCATATGTAAATTGGGATTTTACGTCTTCCTTTACGATCTGGATGCCTGTAATTTCCTTTTCTTGCCTGCCTCCCCTGGTTAGAGAGCCCCTGAACAACGCTGAGCAGATGCGGTCTCGCTCCTGAATCCAGGGAGGCCCCAGCCTTGGAGCGTGGGCGGGGAGCGTGTCGGCAGCCGGGCGTCTTCTCCCGGGTCCTTTATCCGGCACAGGACGGTCCCTCCCGTTCCCGGTTTGCTGAGTGTGTGTGTGTGACTTTTTAAATCGTGAAATGTGATCATTTTTTCCAGCTCTTTTGATCTTTTTTGTTCATACTGGATACTTTCTGCTGCTCTGTCTTCAAACTCATCTCCTTTTTCTTCTGTCATTTCCATCTGGCCACTAAGCCCCTGCGATGAGTTTTTAATTTTGATTCCTGCATTTCTCAGCTCATGATTCTCATTGGTTCTTCTTTTTTTAATAAATATTTTTTAAACATTTATTGATTTTTTGACAGAAACAGAGGGTGAGTGGGGGAGGGACAGAGAGAGAGAGAGGGAGACACAGAATCAGAAGCAGGCTCCAGGCTCTGAGCTGTCGGCACAGAGCCCGACATGGGGCTCAAACTCATGAACCTTAGGATCATGACCTGAGTTGAAGTCAGACACTTAACCGACTGAGCCACCCAGGCGCCCCTCATCTGGTTCTTCTTTACATCTTGTGTTTCTTGGTAGGGATTTTAAAATGTGTGGACGCATTCTTGGATTATTTTTGTGCTGCGTTAGCGTTTTCGTCAGTTCTGAGGTCTGAGTCATGTGGGGTGCGTGTCTGATGGTGTTCTTTCCCCGGGCAAGGTGACGTTTTCCTGGTTCTTTGTATGCCAGCACTTTTGGATTGTCCCCTGGGCGTTTAGAGTGTTACGTTATATGACGCTGGGTCCTGTCCCAATACTGTGAGGAATGTCCGTATTTGTGGAACCCGGAAATGGGTCCAGCCGGGCCCGCCATCCGGGGTCCAGGTTTCATGTCCATTTCCAGGGTTTGCAGCGATTCATCCTGTGTGCGCCACCCGACGGCCGGTCTGGGCTCGGGAGGTGGTCCATGCTTCGCTGAGTCCCGAGTCCTGGCACACCATGAGCCACAGATCCCCGTGTGGGCGGCGCAGGTGGGCCTGGGGGCTCAGGAGCTGCCTGACGGCGTCAGGTTCCACGCTCCTTCCCCCATATGACGTCTCTGGGCGCTCTGGCTCTCGGGGGTCCCCGCCTTGGTCAGCCGGATTGCAGCGAGTCTGCTGGAGCCTCGCGGAGCCCAGGCCCAGGCAGTGCCCGGAGGGGACATGAAGGTCCCAGCTTTGTCCCATGCTCTGGGGACTTTAGTTCCACTGACGGGAGAGGAAGCTTTGGGTCCCGTGGGCTCCCGCTGCCCTGCTGGTAGTGCCCCAGCCGCTGTGGTCCGGGAGGTGGCGGGAAACGTCACCAGCCAGCGCAGAGGGAGGCCCAGCGCCTGGTGCGCCCGGTGCACGTGTCCCCATGCAGCCCCCAGGGTCTCCCTCCGCGCCCGCCAGGTGTCCAGCCCCAGGGACTGAAAACCCCCCACCTGCCCGCCCCCCTCCTCCACCTGGCAGCCTGCAGGCACCTCTGAGACAGGCCCCCACGCTTCCCAGGGGGAGGTGGGCCCTGCTGCCCCTCCCCTCCCCGGCCCTGCTGCCCCTCCCCTCCCCACCCCTGCTCCCCTGAGCCTCTCCTCTCCTCCCGCTTCCCACCTGCCCGCACGCCCATGTGGCGCTCAGTCACAGCCGGCCACACCGCCCAGTTCCCGTCTGTGCCCATCGCCCCTCAGGCTGCATCTCTAGGGAAGAGCACTCCAGAGACCAGGCTCAGAGAAGCCAGGGAACTGACGGCACCGGCAGAACTGGGTCATCTCTAGGGAAGAGCACTCCAGAGACCAGGCTCAGAGAAGCCAGGGAACTGACGGCACCGGCAGAACTGGGTCTACGCGCCGCAGCCACCATGCTCTGTCTTCCCAGTCTTTGTGCCAGAGAAGTCAGGGTCCTGCCTGCCTACCCCCACTGCCCTCCTCCCCTCTGGCTTCCTGGATGGGGGAGGGGGAGGCAGGGAGGGGGCGGGAGAAGCCAGAGCGCAGCCACAGTGCTCCCTGCTTGCCTGCAGGTGTCCAAGGAGCAAGGGCAAGGCCCTCCCCCTTCCCTCCCTTCCCTCCTCCCCTCCTCCCTTCCTGCCCTCCTTCTCTCCTCTCCCTCTTTCTCTTTACCCTCCCATTCCTTCCTCCCTCGCTCCTCCCTCCTCCCTCCCTTTCTTGTCTAAGAACCTCCAGTGGCTCACCCTGCCCTTGACCTCCAGGGGAACCAGGACATCCACTCACTCACTCACTCATTCATTCAGGAGACGGGACCTACTGCTGTCCTGTCCTGCAGGACCCAGGGCTGGTGGCTCAGTGTTCCTGCCTGTCCCCACTCCTCTGGTTTTGTCCTCGGAGCCAGGCCTCAGCTTCCTTACCCTCGGCTCAGCCCTTGCTTCTCCCCGTGGGTGAGCTGTGGGGGCCTCACGGACACGGCGCCGTCATGGGTTTCTGTGTGGGTGTGCGAGTCTGAGTCTTCGCTAGACCCTCTCCCAGCAGAGCTGTAAGCCCCTTCCCCCTTCCCCGAACAGGCACTGGATCTGGTTTCACCACGATCCTGCCCCAGGCACACAGTAGGTGTCCAATAGATAATTAGTGAATTAAAATGTTCTTTTGGAGGAGGTGGGAGGTGGGTCTTTCTGGAACATTCCAGAGGGGAAGGAGGAGCAAGAGTGAACCTGGGGCACCCTGGGCAGATCACCCTGCCCATCCCCCAGCCCCACTCTCTCAGCCCCACCCCCTGCCCATCCCCCAATCACCCTGCCCATCCCCCCAGCCCCACTCTCTCAGCCCC
>NC_043700.1:191446048-191448893 GCF_006229205.1 Suricata suricatta
AAATTCCTCAGAGACTGACTCTGTCCCTAACCCCCTCCCGACCGGAAGGTGCATGATCAGTCACCAGCACAGCCCCCGTGCATCTCTTCCTGCCCACGGCTCCTATCTCCGGGCTTTGATAACACCGCCTTTGTGCACCAAAGACGTCTTCAAGAATTCTTTCTTGGCCGTTGGCTCTGGACTCCCCACCTGTCACCCCAAAACTTCATCAACCTGAACAACTTTCCTTAGATTGTTTTTAATATGGTTTTTTTATAGTTTATTTTATTTTTGAGACAGAGACAGAGCACGAGTGGGGGAGGGGCAGAGAGAGGGAGACACAGAATCTGAAGCAGGCTCCAAGCTCTGAGCTGTCAGCACAGAGCCCGACGCGGGGCTTGAACCCACAAACCACGAGATCATGACCTGAGCTGAAGTCGGACGCTTAACTGACCGAGCCACCCAGGTGCCCCCTTAGATGGTTCTTAAACTCCAACATAATGAATGAACAGTATTATATTAGTTTCAGCTACACACCATCATGATGCAATAATTCTATACATGACTTGATGCTCGTCAAGATGAGCATGTTCTAACCCCCATCACCGATTTTCCTCGTTCCCTGCTCACCTCCCTCTGGTAACCATCTCTTTGTTCCTATAACTAAGAGTCTGGTTTGTTTGTCTCATTTTTTCTTGTTCATCTGTTGGGATTCTTTTCTTTTTTTTTTTTTTAATTTTTTTTTTAATGTTTTATTTATTTTTGATACAGAGAGAGACAGAGCATGAGAGGGAGAGGGGTAGAGAGAGAAGGAGTCACAGAACCGGAAGCAGGCTCCAGGCTCTGAGCTAGCCATCAGCACAGAGCCTGACGCGGGGCTCGAACCCACGAACGTGAGATCTGACCTGAGCTGAAGTCGGAGACTTAACCGACTGAGCCACCCAGGCGCCCTGTTGGGTTTCTTAAATTCCACATGTGAGTGAATCACACAGTATGTTTCTTTCTCTGACTTATTCGCTCTGTGTTATGCTCCCAGACCCGTCCATGTTGTTGCAAATGGCAAGACTTCATTCTTTTTTACGACTAAATAATATTGCATTGCCCGTCTGCCACATCTTTATCCATCATCTCTCTCTGGACACACGGGCCGCTTCCGCATCTTGGCTACTATAGATAATGCTGCTATGAACATCGGGATGCAGTATCTTTTCAAATTAGTGTTTTTATTTACTTTGCACAAATACCCATAGTAGATTTACTGGATCAGAGGGTAGTTCTATTTATAACTTTTCAAGGATGCTCCACACTGTTTTCTAGAGAGGCCTCTCCAGTTTGCATTCCCACCAGCAGGGCAAGAACGTTCCTCTCTCCGCGTCCTCGCCGACCTCTGCTGTTGCCGGAGTTGTTAATTTTAGGCATTCTGACGGGTGTGAGGGGGTATCTCATTGTGGTTCTGATTTGTATTTCCCTGATGATGAGTGATGTTGAGCATCTTTTCATGTGTCTGTCGGCCGTCTGGATGTCCTCTTTGGAGAAGTGTCTGTTCAGGTCTTCTGCCCATTTTTTAATTTGTTAAAAAATGGTTATTTGTTTTTTGGGTGTACCAGTTTTTTGAGTTGTATCAGCTCCTTATATATTTTGGATACTAATCCTTTTTTTTAAATTTATTTATTTTTGAGAGACAGAGAGAGACAGTGCGAGCAGGGAAGGGTCAGAGAGAGAGGGAGGCACAGAATCCGAAGCAGCTCTAGGCTCTGAGCTGTCAGCACAGAGCCCGACGTGGGGCTCGAACCCATGAACCGCGAGATCATGACCTGAGCTGAAGCCGGATCCTCAACCGACTGAGCCCCACAGGCGCCCTGGATACTAATCCTTTATCAGAAATGTCATTTACAAAAACAAAAGGCAGGTTGCCTTTCTGTCTTGTTGATTACTTCCTCCGCTGTGCAGAGCTTTTTATTTCAATGGGGTCCCGGCAGTGTGAATGGACAGAGGTCACGTACCTCGCCTGGGGTCCCGCACCACAAGCAATGTGGTCTGGGCGGAAGCCGTCCACGCAGGGAGGGCCAGGGCCCGACCTGCCTGCCCCCCCGATCCCGTGCCCACCTGACACGGCTCCCAAATGTCTGGTTTGCATCATGCATTGTCCTCAATTCCTCCTGCAGCCCCCTGGGAGAGGAAGGCTCTGGGCCACCTCACAAGCTGGCCCTCGGTGCTGCCCAGCCACAAGCTCCGTGTCCTCGCGTGAGCCGCTCACCTCTGGGCGGGGATGGCAGCTGGCCTGGATTCCCTTGTCCCCAGTCCATGCCCCAGACTTCACCCCGGGGACCCACCCCCCCCCCCCCGCCCCGGCCACTGCCTCAGTGAGATTTGGGCAGGGACCGCCCCTCCCCTGCCTGGCAGGGGGGCACACAACACCCAGCCAGGCTGCCCACGCTCTCTCCGGGGTCTCCCAAGCACAGGACAGTCACGCCGAAGCGGCCCCAGAAGTCCCACTGAGTCACTCCCGCCTCCCTGGGCCCTGCTCCAGCGCCCTCCCACCCTCTTCAGAGTCCGGACCCTGGGCCTCTCCTTGGCGTCTGTTAATGGCTTCACATGCTTCCAGCACATTCCTCTTTGGCCTACGCTGTCCAGAGCAGGTCCTGTTGCTTCGGACCTTCCTTCCTCTTTGGATCCCCATTCCAGGTAATCGCCCTGCTCAAGAATGTCCGATGGCCTCCCCGTGCCCACAGATCAGACCCCAGCCCTCAACTCCTCAGCCGGCGATTCCACGCCCCACCTGACCGCTCAAACCTCACTGCCCAGGATGTGACTTCACACACCTGACTGCACAGACTCGCCTTTTTCCTGGACCTACCTCAACAAC
>NC_043700.1:191448993-191451950 GCF_006229205.1 Suricata suricatta
GTGACCCTGGGAAGGGGAGACGGTTTGCTTCTCCCCTCCCCCAGCCACACCTCCTGCTCCTCGAGCCTAATGGGAGGCCTGGGAGCCTGACAAATGTCCCCATCCCATGGAGCAGGAATGAGGCTAAGAGCAAAAGGGCAAGTGATTGGCACAGTGGCAATGTGCTCATCGAAAGACTCCGTGTCCCAGCTTCCCTTGGAACCCAGTGTGGCCAAAGAGGGCTGATGGGAGTTGCTGAATGGGCTCCTGGGAAATCTTCAAAAGGCTTGGGCTATTTGTATATATCCTTTATCCCTCCCTTCCCCTTCCTTCTCCTTTCTGCCTGAAATGTGGATGTGATGGCTGGGGCTTCAGCAGCCCTTTTGGACCAGGAGGTGACCTTGAGATGTAAGCCACTCTCTAAGGAGGATGGAACAGAAGGACAGAACTGGGGTCCCGGATGACCATGCGGCTGCCCATTGCTGCTGCCCTGGGTTTCTCCCCTCTGGACTTTCCTAGGGGAGAGACAAAACCTCTGTCTTATTTATCCACTCATTTGGATTTTCTTACACATTTAGCTGAGCCAAATCCCGACTGCTGCCTCGATTTTCACTATCAACCCAAAACCTGAGATTCGAGTACCCTGTCCATAAAGCCGAGGCAGTAAATGACTGTCCAGTCTGTTTGTTCGAGGGCAGCATGGCTGGTGGCCAGCCACTGTCAGCTCTGGCTTACCGATGCCCCCTCCTCTGGGAAGGGGATGCGGGTGTGCGGCTGGGGCAGCTGGCTCTCTTCTGACTGGGAAGGAGACTCTCCATGTGGCTCTCACGGAGAGGACGTGAATCAGTAATGGGGGCTTCAGGGACAACACCGGGGGGCTCAGTCGGTTGAGCACCCAACTTCGGCTCAGGTCATGATCTCATGGTTCATGTGTTCTGTGCTGACAGCTCAGAGCCTGGAGCTGCTTTGGATTCTGTGTCTCCTCTCTCTGGCCCTCGCCCGCTCACAATCCATCTCTCTCTCTTTCTCAAAAATAAACATTAAAAATAAAAAACAATAATGGGGGTTTCGAGGAGGCAGCTCCAGGCATGGCATGGGGGCTGCCAAGATACAGTCCCTGGCTCCAGAGTTTAGGGGGGCCCCAAATGTGAGCCGTTAATTGCACAGTGACATAACAGTGAGGACACGGGACTCTCAGGGTCCCTGCAGAACAGGTCCGCAGACTGAAGAGGGGTCCGAGACTTCCTAGGAGTAGATCTGAAGGAGGGTCAGAGCCTGTCTGAGCAGTGGGAACAGTACTCCAGCCAGAGGGAACAGCCCGTGCTAAGACCTGAGGTTAAGAGGAAGAAGGTTCAAAACATTAGAGTGGGGGCTGGGCTACCTTAGAAGTGAGCTCCCCACCCCTGGAGGTATCCAAGGAAAGACTGATGCCCAAGGAGAAAGGCAGGACCTGGATCCGCACTGAGCAGGAGGAGGAGGGGCCGCCCCAGACCGTGACTGAGGAGCCCTGCAGGGGGAGGAGGGGGGAGGGAGGCCTTGTGAGCTGGTGTGGGTGACTGAGCAGGGCAAGCGGTCCAAGTCAAGCCCCCCCAGAGACCCCTGGCAGGTCCATGCCAACTGGGGCGTGAGAAGAGGGGGATCCCTGGGTTCCCCGGGAATCTCCCAGGATGCTGTCTGTGTCTAGCCTTCAGGGACAAGATTCGTGCGGCCGGGGTGCCCAGGTGGTGCGGTGAGGGGCTTGCTCTGCCTGCTGCCGGCGTGAGGAGTGTCCCCAAGGGGTCAGTGAGACCCTGACCTGCTGCTGCAACAGGGACCCTGGAGCTTGTCCCACTGTGCCCGTGGCCTTGGCAGCTCACATCTTCAGTGGAGGCTCTGCGTGCCCATGTTGGATAGCAGGTGATACCCCTTTCCGTCCAGGGTGGACAGAAGGACTAAGTGAGAAAGGCACGGGGAGTATGAAACCTCGGGGCCCCAGTTTCTCCTCCGTGCAGGGAGCGGCAGGACCCGCCGCGGCCCAGGGCACGTCGTGGCGTCCCGGGATTGCAGGGCTGGGGCCCAGAGCCCCGAGCCAGGCCAGGCTGCCACCTCCACGGCCGTGCCAGCACGGCTGGGCCTCTACACCAGCCGTTTCCCGCATTAGCCGCCCCTCCCGGGAGGGCCTCGAGCCCTGGAAGGCTGGGAAGGAGTGTCCCATTAGTTCCCAGGCAGCCCTGCATACCTGGAGCAGCAGGGGGACGGCAGGGCGGGCGCCAGGTCTATCCTCCTCAGCCAGGGTCTGGAGCCAGTGGCTTTGCTGCCATGCCCCCTTTGGATGCCTGGGCTCACCACCCTTGAGCTCCGGCCGGCCTGCCCTGTGTGGGAGGCAGGGTGGTGGTGGGGCTGGGCCTGGCCAGAGGTGAGCAGTGAGACTGCAGACCACAGCCCTGCACCTTTGTGCGAAGTGCTTAGAACAGGCCGGGAGAGGGCGAGGCTGCCCCTGCAGGCGGATTCTGAGATGCCCCAGGTCCCGCCCCGGGTGCCTGCTGGGATCACCGGCTTCCCTGCCACGCGGGCAAGACCAGGAACCTGACTTAGAAAGGGGGCGTCTCGGGGCGCCTGGGGGGCTCCGTCAGTTCAGCTCAGGCCATCATCTCGCGATTCATGAAGTTGAGCCCGGCATCGGGCTCTGTGCTGACAGCTCGGAGCCTGGAGCTGCTTCAGATCCTGTGTCTCCCTCTCTCTGTGCCCCTCCCCTGCTCATGCTCTCTCTCTCTCTCTCAAAAATAAATAAACATTAAAAAAATAAAAATACAAGAAAGGGGACATCTTGGTGGGCCTGACCTCATCAGAATCCCCCTGCCCCACTGAGAAGGCTTCTGTGTGAGGGACCTGTGCGTTCCAGGCTCTGGAGGGGAGGCCACGTGGCAAAGGCCTGAGTGCGACTCTGGATGCTGAGCGCGGGCATCCGGGCTCCAGAGGGGTCGCCGCCCGGGTGCAGT
>NC_043700.1:191452050-191453099 GCF_006229205.1 Suricata suricatta
GGTCTGGATGGACCACGGCCAGGGCCCCGGTGCCCGGCGACGGGCGGTGGGATCACGTTCCCCTTCCTTACAGCAGCCGGCGACGTCCACGCTCCCCGTGAGCGCACGGAGCGCTGGAGAACCAGGAAATCGCTCGGGAAGGAAGGCCCCATTGAAAATCCCTGTCAAAACTCCCAGCAGTGTGCCCTTCCCGCCTCGCGGTCCGCCCCCACCACGCTCTCAGAGGGAGCGACATCTAAGCCGAGACCCGAGACCCGTGCTGGGCGGTCAGCCAGGTGAGGGCCGTGCCGTGTTCTCAGCAAAGCGGATGGTGCGTGTGCAAGAACCAGAGGGGCGCTGTGCGGGACCGGGTTTGATTCCCAAAGTGGAGGGGGGGGTGCGGAGGGCTCTTCACTGCCACACGGGGCTGTGCCGGGGGGTGGGGGGGCCCGGGCTGGCGAAGAGCTACCCCACTCGGCCCAGTGAGTCCCAGTTCACAGATGAGAAGGCTGAGGTCAGCCGTGGCTTCCTTTGGCCTGTACTGGCCTTGGGGCGAGTGGTTTCCCGGCCTCCGCACCAAGGAGGCGTGGCTCTGAGCTCCCCCTTCGGACTAAAGTTCCTTCCAGGAGCCCCGCTTTCTGCCTCTTCACAGAACCCAGGCTGGCCCTGTCCCAGGGAGTCGGGACCCTGAGGGGCTCGACCCCTCCTGCGAGCGCTCCTGATTGCCGCCCCGTGGCCCCTGCCCCCGGCCTGGCCCCCCCTCGCCCCTGTCCTTACTCGGTCCTCGCCCAGTCCCTCGCCCTGTCCTCGCCCCTGGCCCGTGGGGCAGCCTGCAGGGGGACCTCTCACAAGTGCTGGACGGAGAGAAAAGTGCACAACAGGAAACCCAGCGGGGAAGGGGCTGGATTCACCAGGGGGAGGGGAGGGGCTGCAAATACACAAATGTCAGCAAACAAAGGACACAAAACGTTCCCAGTAATGGAATGACACAGGGAGAGACTGGGCTCCGCACCATTAGTCGGAAGTCGCTTCCCGTGTGTGTGTGTGTGTGTGTGTGTGTGTGTGTGTGT
>NC_043700.1:191453199-191456593 GCF_006229205.1 Suricata suricatta
CCTTACCTCGAATCTCCTTCCTGGTGAAGGGTTTAAACCCTCCGTGGGGTGGCGCAGGGTCTAGTCCATTTACCTTCCAGTCTTAGAAAAAAAATTAAAATGTTAAATATTTTCAGCACAATGTTAAAAAGCACTCTTTTTTTTAAAGAATGTTTTTAGTTATTTTTGAGAGAGAGAAAGAGCACGAGCAGGGGAGGGGCAGAGAGAGGGAGACACAGACTCCAAAGCAGGCTCCAGGCTCTGAGCTGTCCGCACAGAGCCCGACGTGGGGCTCGAACTCACGAACTGTGAGAGCATGACCTGAGCTGAAGCCCAAAGCTTAGCCGACTGAGCCCCCCGACGCCCCCATCCTGCTCATTCTTACTGAGATACACTATACACACTCCGGGGACAAAGCCCAGCTCTGGCTCCTGAAGGCACCGGCCCCGCTCTGTAACAATCAGTGGCTCCACGGTGCCCAGACATCCCCAGGGGCTGCTCACGGCCATCAGAACATGGCCCAGGCCACTCGCCTTCGCTCCCTCTGCTGCTGTGACCACTAACACAGCCCACCCACACCCGCGCTCTGGACTTGCTCTGCGTCGCTGCCTGGCCTGGAATGTCAGCTCGTCCTGCCCCGGTGAGCCTCCCAGACCTGCCACCCAGGACAGCGACCTCCGTCCGGCACCTGCCGAGAGCCCCCCCCCGCTGCCCCAGGGACGTCCTGGGCCTCGGCTCCGGAGCCAAAGCCCGCTGTGCCACCTGGCTGTCTCCTTGTCTGAAAATCGGGGCAGGATCATCCGTCTCCTGGGGCGGTGGTGGGAAATGAATCCGGTTAAAGGAAATAAGCTTAATAAGAAAATACGCTTAAAATTAAGCAAAATTCGATACACTCAGGCAACGCTTGCTGTCTTCTCTCTTTACACGCGTGTTCCCCTCCCCGACTGCACATAATAGTTGTCGCACACACGTCTGTGGAAGCGAACGGCTCGCAGCGTGTCACAACTGATACACAATGCGTTTGCCTCAACAGCTGAGATCATTATTTCTTAGAGGAGGTCGGAGAGCCTGTCTCAGATCTTACTTCGTCCAGTCTTCTCGGCTCACCAAAGTGTGAGGACCAAAGCCGGTTAGTCCTCGCAGTCCAGGTCGTGTCTGCCACAGTCCCTTGCTCGTGCTGGGTGCCCAGAAGTCCTTGGGGGTGACAGGTGGCTTCCCTCTACGTAACAAAGCTGTCCTGCGCTCACGTCACCGAGTGATGCTCTCCACCCCCCGAGCCACCTGCCCGGAACCTGTTCCTCCTTGGAGACATTCAGGACAGGAGTCGCTGTCCGTGGCTGGACCAAAGTCCCCCGTGGAGCATCTGTTGCCTCCGTGAGTCCGCCAGTCTTGATGGCCATTCAGGGACCCTGGACGGACTGGGGGAGCCCCGAGGCCACCTGCGTGGTCCCAGCCATCCCGCTGCGCCCTCACGGACACGAGGGCCCGTAGAACAGCCCGCTCCTCCGGGGACAGTCAGGACGGAGGGCGTTGGCCCACGGTCCTGGTCTCAGGCAAGGTCTGGTCGGTCGAGGGTTTTTCTTGGATTTTGACAGCATTTAGTGGGAGGGATGAGGAACCGAAGGATGGAGCCGGTGTGCCGGCCCCTGCGTGCGGGGCTGCGTGGAAGGGCGGCAGGGACTTTGCGCTGGAGCCAGAAGGACCGAGTTTGACCCGCAGAGCCTCTGGTTTCTCGTTGTGTGACCTCGGGAAGGAGCGCGGACCGACGTGCGTGGCCCTTTCCCCGACTGTAACGCGGGGTCGTGATACTGCGCGTAGTAACATGCGGCCGCCGCGTGGCGCCCTCCGCGCACGCGTGTTCGCTTAGTCCTGCTCGCAGCCGCACGAGGCCGGTGTGACTGCTGGCTGTGAAGGTCCCCGTTATACGTATTAGAAAAGGACACCCCGGGGGCGCCCGGGTGGCTCAGACCGTTAAGAGTCCGACTCTTGATTTCAGCTCAGGTCATGATCTTGTGACTGGGAGTTTAAGCACTGAATGAACTTGGGATCTACTCTCTCCCTCACTCTCTGCCCCTCCCCCACTTCTCTCTCTCTCTTTCTCTCTCTCTCTCTCTCAAATAACTAAACTTTTTTTTACATTAAAAAACTTTTTTAATTAAAAAATTTAATGTTTATTTCTTTTTGAGGGAGAGAGAGAGAGAGAGAGACAGAGCATGAGCAGGGAAGGGGAAGAGAGAGAGACACACACAGAATCCGTAGCAGGCTTCAGGCTCTGAACTGTCATCTTGGAGCCCGACGCAGGGCTTGAAACAAAAACCATGAGATTGTGACCTGAGCCAAAGTTGGACGCTTAACCGACTGAACCACCCAGGTGCCCCATAAATAACTAAATTTTAAAAAAATTAAAAAAATTAAAATTAATTAATTAATTTAAAAAAAAAAGAAAAAGAGACCCAAGAGGTGACTTGCCCACGGCCTTGTGGCTGAGGTGATGGGACCAGTGCAGTCTGTCCCCCCCCCCATCCCCCGGCCACCTGCCTTCTCTCCAGTCCCTATAGCACTTGTACCAGGGAGACCCCCACAGGGAGAGCCCCCTCCCCACTAGCCACACTCTGTCCCTGGGAGAGGGCTAGGCTTGCAGGGGGAGAGAAGCTGAGGGGCCAGGGAAAGGTGAGGTGAGGGTCTGCTTTCTGGCTCCTTTCACATCAGGGCTGCCATTGCAGAGAAGAACCCAAAAACTTCCTGGGATCTGCCAGCTTCTAAGTGCCTTCCCTTCATTCTTGTCCTGCCAACCGGGCATTGAAGGGATTGGAACATCCCTGCAGGTTCAAGAGCCCAGAGGGGTCAGCAGAAGTGGAGAGAGAGGGAGACTTCCTGCGCCCCCCTCCCCGCCCCCCACCCCGGGGCTCCAAGAGCCCGGTGGAGACGCAGAGTTCAGCCTCCAAAGGTTCCCATTCCGCACCATGCTGGGAGCCGCGCCTCCTTCTTCCTCTCTTCCTCTTTACTTTTCCCTCCTTTACGCTTCCTCCCCTTCCTCCTTCTTTTCCTCTTTCCCTTTCCTTTCTCATCTTCCTTCCCTCATTGCTCCTCCCACGCCGTTTCCATTTCTTGCTACCTTCTTGGCTCAGCAAACATAGATCCACTCCCTGGCCCTGAGCTAGGGGGTTGGGAAGGGGACCCTGACCCAGGCACACGAGCTTTCTTCCTCTGGCTCCCTCTACCCCTCAGCCACAGCTCCCTGCCCCTCAGTCTCGCACTTCCCTGCTTCCCCTCGCCCCCAAACCTGCGGGCCACTCCCGTTTGGTCCCAGCACAGGAGAGAGCGAGGCACAAGGAAAGGAGGCACAAAGCAACTGAGGAGAAGCGACATCTTTCAAACTGCCCAACTGCACATGAGTCACCGTGGGAGGCTCTGG
>NC_043700.1:191456693-191459199 GCF_006229205.1 Suricata suricatta
CCAGCCGCTAGCGCCGGGCCGGGAGAGGCGCGTCAGCGCTGCTGTCCAACACGCTGGTGCTGCTCCGGGCGCACGCAGAGCCGAGCTGCGCGCGCGCCTGCGTCTCCGGCGTTGGCCTGGCGACCCTGTTCCCGGGCCACCTGCCGCTGGCGGCGCTTGGAAGCCCTCCGTGCCGCTCCGCAGGCCTCGTGGGCTGCGGCCGTCTGTCCCAGCGCGGGCCAGACTGTGGGGCTCCCGAGCACCTTGCTGGCTGCCGACTCCGTAGGAGCGCAGACCGGTAGCTGGCGCTGGGTTTCCCGCGGCGCTTCATCCGCCTGGCCAGGGCAGGCAGGAACCAGTTGGAGGCCTTCATGTTCGAGGCTCTCCCCTCATCACAGCTCAGCTTCAGCGGCGCCTTTGCGTCCCGCTCGCTTCCCCGACCCCGAACCCGAGTGCTCGCGCTTGGCTGCCTTCACCACCCCTCTCCTCACCATGCGCCTTGCGCGGCCTTCCCGGTGCCCCGCCTCCCTCGCTGGCTGCTGCAGGTGCTGGACGCTTCAGGCAGTCAGCATGCAGGGGGTGGCCGCCTGCGCGTCCCCACCCAGCGCAGAGGGGACCGCGCTGCAGGCCCCAGCACCGACCCCAGGGGTTCGGCGCCCTGCGGCTCCCCCTGCACCTGCTCTCAGGGTTTGCGCGCTCGCCCGTTTGCCCTCTCAGGAAGTCCGGACGCTGCAAGGCCCAGATGCTTCTCGGCGTCTGGGTTGGCCCCGGAAAGTATGTGCCCACGGTGCACAGGGAGCTTTTGCACAAGCTGTGAAGTGGGAGCCACAGAAGAAGGGTTGCCGCTGCCCCTCTCCCCCAGGGGTGGGTGTCAGTCACTCCTCTTCTGGAGCAGGTGGGTGTGGATCCGAACACTCCTTCCAACGTCTGACTGGGGACCCACTGCCCTTGCCAGACCTGCTGTTTCAAGTCTTGGCGGCAGGGTGGGGGAGGGGGTGGGGTTGCCTGGTTCTCTCTGCTCACCACTGGGCATGCATTCGGCCACGGAAGCTCTAGCTGGTGTGATGGCTAGCGGTGACCCCTCCTCCCACCTGCCGCTGCCCCCCCAGGACCCCTAGCTCTCCTGCCTCAGAATGCAGACCGTCTCCCCCACTGAGGATCTAGCTGTGCTCCTCCACCTGCAGGACGGACTTAGACCCCCAACCCCCTGTACCGGGAGGCAGCAAGAGCTAGTGGGGAGGGAGGGCAGTGACTTAGAGGAGGAAGGAGAGCCCGTCCCCTCCAGGCCTCCGGCATTTCACTTTAGGAGCCAAACCCACCTCTTCCCATTGTCTGTCCTCTCTCTTGTCCTTGGGCTCCCCACCCTGGACGTCCCCACTGAACCTGCTCACTCTGACTCTTGCTCTGTGTTCAGCTCTGCCCTCCACCGAGTGCCCTGACTGCTGTCCTCTGTTCCAACCCTGCAGCGTGTGGTCCGGCTGCCTCAGTGACAGCCCAGATGGGCGTCTTCATCGGGTCCTTCATCAGCTGCTTTGTCCCCCTTGGTGTGACCGACTGGGTCCTGGCCCTCAGACCCCTGTCCTGGGGGCTGCTGGGAAGTAGGCTCAGCCTCAGCTGGGCAGGCCACTGAGGTCTCCCCACTGGGGACATGGGGGGAAGCTGACGTCCACGGGGCCCTTCCTCCACACCTGAGGCATCCAGGGCCTCACCCCAGCTCTTGTTAAAGGCCCTGGGACAGAGATGTCACCAGCCTCATACCCTTGCTATAAATGAGGCAGTCCAGGGGAGACCGAGCCTGCGCCACAGACAGCTGTGGGGTCTGTCTGAGCTGGCACTGGGCTTTTCCCAATCTTAGCAAGTTTTTAAAGCCAGTTAGGTGGCCTGGGGTCACCCCAGGCCTCAGACTCAGCATCCCCTGGGCGTGGATTCCAGGATCCTGGTGGGGGGCAGGGCACGGCCTGGGGACATCACACTGAGTGTTCTCTTAGCTCTTCCTCCCACCCCTTTCCCTGGAGACCCTGGCCTGGAGCTTGTAGGAGACTGGGACTCATGGGAAGGGCAGGTGGGCGCCACCGTCCCGGGGCCTTGCTGAGGGTGCTGGTCTGTGTTCCTGCCTATAGGGGTCCTGCGATTCTCAGTCCGTGGCCAGGCCCCTGCTGGGGTCCCCACACCACTCCTGGGCGGGACTGGTGGTCCTCAGCCTCATGAGGCTGGACCAGCTATGGCTCCGGCTGCCTACCCAAGGGGAAGGGGAGGCACTGGGCCTGGTGTTGGGGTCCTGGGACTGTTCAAACCAGTGCCTCCTGAGCGAGTCAGCTTGTCTGTTCAGGCTGTCTGTCCCCTCAGGGCTGACTTGGTTTGTTAGGAGGCAGGCCTGCCTCACCGGGCTCTCCAGTCCCACGGCGGGAGATGCAAGTCAACAAGGACTGGCAGGTGTGCCCAGTGGGGGAGGGGCACTGAGGGGCCCCAGACGGGTGTGTCCAGTGGGGGAGGGGCGCTGAGGGACCCCAGGCAGGGGTGCCCAGTG
>NC_043700.1:191459299-191463075 GCF_006229205.1 Suricata suricatta
GTGCCCAGTGGGGGAGGGGCGCTGAGGGACCCCAGGCAGGGGTGCCCAGTGGGGGAGGGGCGCTGAGGGACCCCAGGCAGGGGTGTCCAGAGGGTGAGGGGCGCTAAGGGACTGGTTTTGGGAGCGGCACCCTGGCTCCATGTCCATCAGCACCTCCACCCCCGCCCCAGACCAGACTCCTGGAGGTGAGGGTGCCAAACGCCTGGGACCTTAACCCGACCACTGCCTGAATAAGTAAACCCCAAGGGTGACAACCAAGAAGCAGAGGGGAAATCACCGTGTCCCAGCTCCTTCCCTCCTTCATCCACACCACCGGGCAGTGGCTTGAGGAGACTGTGTGGCATTTCTAACCGGGTCAGATCCACCTCTAAGGTGTCCACAGAAGGATCAAAGATGGCGACACAGGTCTGAAGACAGTCCCCAGGGACTGGGGGGAAACAGCACCTCCCCCGCCCCCGGCATCTGAGCTCCTGTGGGCTGAAGCAGCAGCGCACCAGAGCCTCGTCCACATGCAGGGCTGCCCAGGGCTCAACAGCGTGCGCAGAGCTGCTCATCTAGTAGTGTCAGGGCCACCGTTGGCACTCATCCATGATTCTAGAAACTTCCAAATCTCCAGAGTACGGGTGTGGATGTGAGCAGGGCCACTGCTGCTGAACTCCTGCTCGGCTCCCCGACAGGCTAGTGGCGCTCCTGACCTTGGCCACTGTTAATGCTCCCTGGGGCGTCCTGAGCGAGTGCCCGAGCTACAGCAAGGCGGCTGGCCCTGCATGTGCCTCCAGCTCTGCCCGCGTCTCCGCCAGGTCCTGGCCGGCTTGGCCAGCTGGCACCCGGCCCCGCCCTCCGCAGCTCTCTCAACGCTGAGAACGGCTTCTGCCACCGGCGGGCACGCGGAGGGTGTGGCCAGGACTTGTCAGAGCCCAGTGGGCGGCCGGGGTCCTGCCGCAGGAGCGCTGGTTGGGACCCCCTGGACTGGCTGCTTGGCTTTGGGCAGAGGCTGTGGGGGGGGCAGCGTTGGGGGTGAAGGACACAGCCCGGGCTGTGGGTCGCTTCAGCCTCAGGCTGGGCCACATGGCAGCTGGGTGGCCCTAGGTCAGTGGCTCTCCCTTTCTGAGCCTCCTTTCTCAGGCTGCCGGGATGCTTCCAGACGGTGGGTAGGAAGGCACCCTGTGCAGGGCTGGGCACATGCTGCAGGGACAGCCGTTGTTAGGGGTCGGTGACCGTGCTCGCCCAGGGTCCGCAGGGGCAGCCCAGCTTGACGCCTGCGGCTCCAGCCTGGTGGTGGGTATTCCCCCCTGGCTCGCAGCAGCGTCCAGGTCTGGAGGGCAGATTCCCTGGGGAGGCTGGTGTGGGGCTCCCAGACCCCACGGCTGGCAGGCTGGTCAGGGCAGGACACTCCAGCGCAGGCAGAGGGGGACCCCGGGAAGTGCCTGTCTCGGGGAAACCTGGCGGTCAGCTCCCCCGCGTGGTGCACCTGCATCCCCCACACCGTCTCTTCTTTACTAGGAAGGGTCGGGACCTTGAGTGGGGAAGGACTCGAGGAATATGCTGGAGCCCGTGGACTCTGGCTCTTCTCTCAAGACCACAGCTGGGCTGGGTGACCTCGTCCATGAGGCGGTCAAGGTTACAGCAACCCGTGGAGCCCGGTGGGCGGGGAGCCACACTCTGCTCAGCATGGGGCAGCCGGGACAGGCAGGGGCTTGCTCAGGCTGGGTGTGGGGAGGGGGGGCCCTGCCGGGTGGGACCACCCACCGTCACTGTCACTAGCTGCGCCCGGGGGCAGTGTCTGGGAACTGCACGCACATCTGCTCTAGCTCACAATTCAGAAATAGAACGGGGTGCGGCATTAAGCGGGCCCTCTGCAGAGGTGTGGTGTGTGGGGAGGGGAGAGGGGAGGCTCGCAGCTCCGTCTTCGCTCCCGCCCCCTGCTGTTGGCTGGCCTCTTCAGGCCCCAGCTGTCCCCAGCGAAATTGGGGCTGGGCTGCAGGATGGGGCCCACCCCGTGGTCGGCAGACTCGGAGGGGGCCTCGCCTGTGGGCTGCTGCGGAGCCTGCCGGCAGCGCCGGGCGCTCAGCCGGGGTCCGGGGAGACGGGGCCCTGAGCTCCCTGCTCGCAGACACATGCCCAGCACCCGCTCCTTCGGGCCCTCGGGCGGTGGGAACAGCTTCTAGCTGATGGAGGTTCTGTCCCGACCGCCCGGGTGTCACTGGGCTGCTTTGGCTGATTCCCCAGTGCCTCCCGCAAGCAGGATACATTTAAGTGTGTTTCAATCCTGAAATACAATTCAAACACAACAAATTATTTTTAGGAATAATAACCATAGACACGTGGCCAGGAAGCAGTTAAAAAACCCCACGCAGCCAGTTCTGTGAAAACCACGTTCCGGCCTTGGGTGGGCAAGTGCAGGTGTGAGGGCGTTGAGGGGCTAATTCACTGGGTTCCCGGGGCGGGGGGGCAGGTGGGCCTGCAGCCTGGGGTCCCCGAGACGCCACAGTGCGTTCAAGGGAGAGCTTAGTCTCTGTCACCCTGTAGGTGGCTCAGAGCCAGGCTGTGAACGCCTCTCTCCTTCCTGAGCCCCTCTCCCCGGCGGGGCGCCCTCACCCCACAGCCATGCCAGGCTAGACGACGCTCTGGAAGCCGTAAACCCCTCGGGGGAAATATGTGCCTCCCATCCCGCGGAAAACTCCGCCAGGGCTGGAGACAAGACTCCTAGCAGGTGACAGAGTTCCCCTCCTGTTTCGGCTTCCCTGACACCACCAGGGAATTTTCCAGAAGACCACGCAGGTACAGGTGCCTCCCAGGAGAGTGCTGTTAGTTGTGTCCCTGCTGGGCATTCTAGAACATTCACTCACCATATTTTTTGTGGCCTTTATTTTTTACTGTTCATTATTTATTTTGAGGAAGAGAGAGAGAGCGAGTGAGCTCAGGGGAGGGGCAGAGAGAGGGAGACAGAGAATCCAAAGCGGACTCTGTGCTGTGAGCCGGAGCCCAACTTGAGGCTCAGTCCCACGAACCGTGAGATTGTGACATGAGCTGAAATCAGCAGCTTAAACGACAGAGCCCCCCGGGTGCCCCGATCTTTTTTAATTTGAAAGACACTTTTCGTGTGGACTTAAATGCCTGCAGAACGGCCCACGTCCCAAGCACTGTGCAGATCCACAAACATTTTGTTCAAACGTCTCTCGTTTCTCTGCAAAGGGGACCCTGCTGCCTTTGCGGCGCCCGAGCCGGCTGTCTGATGACCGGGAAAGTGGGTCCCTGCTGGACTTCCGGGAAGATGGTGCACCCTGTCTGCAGGGGGCGCGCTCAGTCCTGCAAACCTGTGCCTTCCGAGGGCACAGGCCAGGGGCACCAGCACCCCCAGCCGGGGCTGTGGCTGTGTGAGGAGCATGTCCCCAGCACCCAGCCCGTGCAGGGAGCGCTCGCTGGAGGAATTAGGCGCACTCGCTAAGTTCGGTGAGTCGAGTGCTGTCCCAGAGGGAGCCTGGGGAGGGGTGGGGTCTGGGTGCTGCTCCCAGGGGCCTTGACCCTTCAGCTGGGCACCTCCCGGCTGTGGGGTAGACTCCAGGCCCCCGACAGCCCTCCTCATCACTGTGAGCCCTGAGGTGGGCGATGACACCTTCCCAGGGGAGGGCCCCAGGCTCCCTGACTAAGCCACAGGCTCTGGGTGAGCGGCCCCTAAAGGACGGCAGAGTGCGCTCTCTCCCCGGACACCAGGGGGCGCCCCCACCTTGCCGCGGGTGGCGGGGGGGGGGGGGGGGGGGGGGGGGGGGGGGGGG
>NC_043700.1:191463175-191464804 GCF_006229205.1 Suricata suricatta
CCTCCTCATCACTGTGAGCCCTGAGGTGGGCGATGACACCTTCCCAGGGGAGGGCCCCAGGCTCCCTGACTAAGCCACAGGCTCTGGGTGAGCGGCCCCTAAAGGACGGCAGAGTGCGCTCTCTCCCCGGACACCAGGGGGCGCCCCCACCTTGCCGCGGGTGGCGGGGGGGGGGGGGGGGGGGGGGGGGGGGGGGGGGGGGGGGGGGAGGGGGGATGACCAAGGTCTGCCCACTGGGTCCTTAAAAATAAGAAGAGCTAACATGGCCCTTTGTCTCCAACAAATCTCAGATGCCATTGGATTAAAAGTGTCCTCATTTTATTGAACATTCAGATAGGAAGCCAACCCCCCCGGGGGGCTTTAATGGGAGATGTCCACGCAAATCCGCCGCCGGTGGGCTGCAGGCTGGGTGTCCGTGAGGATTTAGCATGCCCACAAGAGGGGACAGCAGGGACACTCATAGGCCTCCCCTGGCACCCGGGGTGGAGGGGGGGACCCCCCTGAGAATGTGCACCCCCGGCTGGTACCCTCCCAGCTCAGACTGGAGACTCCAGACCCCCAGACGGGAACCTCAAAGGAAAGTGCCCGGGATAGTGGCTGGAGCGAGCCCGGAAACTTCTGGAAGGACGAGGCTGTGGTCTGGGCGGACAGAGGGCAGCGAGGAGCGTCAGATGCGCTGGCCTGGAGGTGCTGGAAAGGGCGACAGTGTCAATGGGGTGGAGGGTGTGGCTCGTTCTCTGAGCCCGGCATGGACGGAAGGTTTTTGCAGGTTTACCCCATCGAGGTGCCGTCAGGAGGATCCCAGCCTGGGGTTGGGGGCTTGTCAAAGTCTGAGGGCCGAGCAGCACCTGGCTGGAGGGGGCGGCTCGGCGGGTGAAGCAGGCCCATAAAGGCCCGTGGGTGCTAAGAAGACCATGGGGTGACAGCCCAGCGGGGGAGGGGCCTGGCCAGGTGACCCCGCTAGCACATAGACCCAGGTGCCCGGCTGGCATTGTCTCCATGGCCCAGGGCAGGAGCGCACCAGGGGCTGGCCTGCAGCTGTGCGGCTGTGACAAGGGGCTGGCGGGCAGATGTGCGCACATCTGGACGGCAGAGCCAGCACCTGCCCAGCTCCGCGAAGGAGGTGCTTCAAAGGCGTTGGCAGAGTCCCAGAGCAGTGCTGGCCCCGGAACAGGGCGAGGCTCTGGGCCCCAGGCTCGCTGGGGGCTCCGGGGCCCCCTTGCCCCTCCCCTCGGGGTCCTGAGCCCTGTGGGCTCTCCTTCAGCATCCAGGAGGGGCTTCCCCCAGGGTGCACACAGGGACACGCAGAGGGAAAGAGTTGCCCAAGGCCACGCCGCCTGCCCTTCCCCCACAGACCCTTCTACACTCACACCCGCCCGGTGGGGGAGAGCTGGGGACACTGCCTCCTCCCCTCATGGGACAGAGGAGTGACTTGGCCGGCTGCTTGACCAGCTGGGGTCAGCACTGGGGCAGGACCCACTTGGCCCCCAGGTCCGAAAAACAGGGGCTTTCAGGCGGGACCGGAGGGGGCGCGGAGGTCAGCGCCCAGCGCCCTCAGGGGGGCGGGAGGCCGAGCCCCAGGGGGGCGCCGGGCCCTGGGGGCGGGCCCTGGGCCGGAAGCGGGCTGTC
>NC_043700.1:191464904-191480051 GCF_006229205.1 Suricata suricatta
CGGTAAGGCTGACCTCCCCGCGCGACCCCTGGCCCGGGTGCACGACCTTGGACCTAGCGGGCTGCTGGGAGGGGGCGCTGGGCTCCGGGGTAGGGGAGGCTGGGACCCCAGGGGAGCGCAGCGGGGCGGCGGAGGGGCCCGTGGCCGGCCAGGGGCAGGGCATAGCGGGTGGGTGCCCCGCGGGTGGGGTCCTAGGGAGCAGGTGCTAGGGCTTTGCAGGGGGGAGGCCCTCCAAGATCCCTGTTCCCTCCAGGAAGGGGCAGTCTAGGGGCAGCCGGCGAACTCTATGTAGACCCTACCTCCCACCCCAGCGGTGATGTGGACAATAGTATCTCCGGAAGCGGGCTCTGGGCCTGGGAGGGGTTGGGGTCTGCTGGATGGGGGCGTGGTCACCTTGGGGGGAGGGGTTGTGCCCCGAGGGCTCTGGGGCAGGGAGCCAGGTGACATGGGCCATCCGAGGACCCTGGAGGGGGCGTGCGCCTGCATGTGTGATTGGACAGTGGGGGGCACGGGGCGCAGGCAGGGTCCTGGAGTCCTGGGCTCTGGTCCCGCCCGCTCCGTAGGGGGCTGTGCCCCTCACATTCACCTTTGGGCTGCCGCTTGTCCCCTGTCCTCACTCCTTGTCAGCAGCAGACATCTCTGTCGCCAGAGTGTCCCCTTGGGCGTGGGGGCCAGGCGTGTCAGATTTGGACTCTCAAGTGCGGGGCTTGTGCTGTGCCAGGAGCAAACTGCCCCTCTCAAATGTGCCGATGCCAATCTTTCCTTTTCTTCCTTCTCCTTCTAGATTTTCACCCCACCTCTGACCCTCACTCCCCCTCTTTCCTTCCCCGCATTTCGGCAGAAAAGCCCAGGCAGAGAGAGTGTGCCCACGTGAGCACACGGGATGTGGGTAGAACTTCCACCGTGTTGTGGATGGACCTCCCCACGGCGTGAGGCCCCAGCAAACGTCTGGAATCAGGCTGGCCGCCTCCTCCAGGAGGCCCTCCCTGACCTGCCTTTTTCCCAGGGGGAAGCTCGGCCAGCACTCATGCTGCGTCCGCACCTGTGGAAGGGGCCCACAGGGGCTGGATGGCTCTCTGACTGGGGCCCTGCGGCGGCACTGGTGGCTGTTTCCAGAGTAAATCCACCCTAGAGCCCCATCTTCACTCCGGACAAAGGGGCGTGTGTGGTCCCAGGATGCCGAGAGGCTTTTCCAGACCGCGGGCCGGCACGGCGCGGGGCCCGGCCGCTTGTGTCCGGGCTGCTCCTACCTGAGGACTCTGTCCGTGTCCCTCTGCACCTGCGCCGCAGGGCGAGCCTGGACACTCCCGTCTGCCCTTGTCCCTTGCCTTTCTCCAGGTCTTCACAGGGACCCTGGGGGTGGGAGGGCCTGACACAACGTGCATGCTCCTGGGGGCCAGGCGGTTCTGGGTTCAAATCCCCAGTCCTCTTCTCTGCTGTGCAGCCTTGGGCAGGTGGCCTGGCCTCTCTGGCCGCATTCAGGTTTCTCATCTGTTAGAAGAGAGTCCTTGGCCAGGACCATCTTCCACTTAAGAGGGAGGGAGGGGCGTGTGGATGTCTCAAGTGGGTTAGGTGTCCAGCTCTCCATTTGGGCTCGGGTCATGATCTCACGATTGTGAGACCGAGCCCTACGTCCTGAGATCCTCTCTCTCCCTCCCCCTCTGCCCTTCTTCCCCACTCACGCGCTCTCTCTCAAAATAAATAAACATTTTTTAAAAAGGAGGGAGTGAGGGAGCTGGCCAGCGCCAGGTCAGCCGGGGCCCTCCGTTGGAGACGTGCTGACCCCTTGTGGTCACCTAGTGTAACGGCACGTGTGGACAGCCAGGACAGAGGGGCCAGTGCCATCTAAGGACGCAGCCCTGTAGTAAGTCTACACCTTCTAGGGGTCCCACTAAAGAGGCAGCGAGAAACAGGTGAAATTCACCAGAATAACACATTTTCAGTAAGACACTGTGTTGTCCCAGGGTGTGGTCATCGATATAAAAACCACGAATGAAGTGTTTTCCATCCTGTCTTTGGTACTAAGTCTGAAACTTGATGAGTACTTAACACGTACAGTTCGTGCAGGCACGGCCCCGCTGCTCCGAGCTCTCGGGAACCCCGTGTGGAGAGTGGGGGCCCGTGTGGCCAGCCCCGCCGACCCCTGTCTTGACCCCACGCCGGCCCCTGGCCTCCCCGGAGGCCTACGCTGGGGCTTGGCTCTGCTTGCGGGTGGAGTCGTGTGTCCCCGGCCCCACCCGGCAGAGCGGTGTTGACGTCCTGACGCCCCGTACCCGGGTCTGTGATTTTACTGAGAAATGGGGTCCCTGCAGATAGAGTCTGAGTACAGTGAGGTCATACGCGCTCAGGGTGGGCCCTACATCCAGTGGCCGGTGACGTTTGAAGAGAGGACACTGAGGAAGGACGTGTGGTGATGCGGCCACAAGCCAGGGCTTGGCGGGAGCCCCGAGGGGGACGGGGCAGGGAGGGCCCTCCCGGGATCCTGCAGGGCGGCCCGGGCTGCTGGCCCCCAGCACCGGGCAGCCTTCAGTGTCAGTCACACAGTCTGCGGGGCTTCGTTCCAGCAGCCCCCGGACCCACATCCACCCGTCTGTCTGTCTCGCTCCTGGTGCCCAAGTCAGCAGATGCTGCCCACTCGTCCACCCCCAGCCATCAGGGACACAACGGTCAACCCCTCCTTCTGCCGGGGTGCCCCCGGAGCTATGTCCGTGGAGCCCATAGGGAGCCCAGGTTCACCCCGTCGGACCCTCCCACAGCGGTGGGCCCTGTTGTCATTCCCGTTTGCCAGATGACGAAACTGAGGCCCAGAAAGGCACCTAATTCCCAACTTCAGGTGCAAATTGAAGCCATTTAAAATCAGGAGGGATCCTTTGTCACATCCACTCCAATCCAGCCACTTGTGCGGCATCTGATAATTTTGAGGGGGCAGACATGGGGGTCCCTGCTCCTGGTTTCCTGAGGCTGCAGGGACCCCAGGCCAAGGGGGAGTCCTTCTGCTCACTGGACGTGCCCACCCTGGCCCAGTGCAGGCACCCGCGGGCGCAGGGAGCGGGGCCAGGGGCCCTTGGCCCAGCCGTCCATCGTGAGGCCTCGGGCTCCCGCGCTGACCTGGTGCGGGCTCACGCGGGCTGCAGCCTGCAGCTCGGTAGAGCACATGCCACACCGTCAGTGTTGGGCACTGGAAAAATTTAGGAAAATTACTTTAGGATAATTACTTTGCCTGTTGCTTTTCCCGAGTGGTGTCCTTGCCTTGGGATGGCCTGAAACCTCAGCTCATTGTCCTCGGTGGCATCACACGGCAACGGGAACGGGACTATTACTCACGGAGCATCTGTCCCCAGCCGGGTCCGGTGCCGGCCACTAAATGTGGGCCATCCCTCAGAACCTTTACACTCTCCCCACCGTGGGGTTATAATAAGCCCACATACAGTGGGGGAAACAGAGGCACAAAAGAGCGACTCCAGGGTCTCCCGGCCATGACCAAGGGCTGTCCCGGTCCGGCGTGGACGCCTTCCCTGCCTGCCGCTGCCCCCCTGGGCTCGCACCAGCCCCTCACCCTGTTATTTGCACAAGGAGGGCGTTTGCGTGTGCGTCGTCTGTCACCAGCGCTGAGAGGGACAGGCGGCGCGGGGCTGCCTTCCACCCCGTGTAAGCGCTGGGAGCCGCCTGCTGCAGGGCCCGGCCTCTGGTCGCCTGGTGCGTGCAGGGCGAGCCCTGTGCAGAGGCTCCTGGCAGGGAGCTGCCTGGCCAGCCCCCAGGACCAGAGCCCCCGCGCCAGCGGCTCCCAGCTTCCCGGACCCGTGGCTCAGGCCGGGGCTGTGCGAGGAGTTATGGGATTAGAAAAGGGGCTTTTCCCTGCATCCAGTCTCCTGGGCTCCCCCCGCACCTCCTCACCCCTTGGGGTCCGCCTCCTGCTGCTCCCGGGACCCCCGCCTGCACGGCTGGCTGGGGCCAGCCGGGCTCTGAGTCTGATTTCCATCTCCCCATGTCAGCGCCTCCCTCTCGGAGCCCCCAGGACACCGGGGACCTTGGGGTAGGGACTCGGCGGGTGGCGCCACCGGAGGTTGGTTTTAGCGGCTTTCCCGTGGCTCCAACGCTGAGTCTACATCTCGGGCTGGAGGAGTCTGGTGTGCTTCTCTGGGAAGAAGAAACTCTTTCCAACTCAGGAGGCGGCGGAGCCCCACTCTTGCAGAGTGTTCTGGAAGGAAGGGAGCAGACACCCGTGTGACACTCAGGGGCCTTGAATAACGTGCGGTCAGAGTCCGTGGTGGGGCGGAGCCATGCGCAGTGCAGGGTCCTAGAACTGCTTGTTAAATATTCAAGAATCTTGGGGCGCCTGGGGGCTCTGTCGGCTGAGTGTCCGGCTTCAGCTCAGGCCATGATCTCGTGATTCATGGGTTCGAGCCCCACATCGGGCTCTGTGCTGACAGCTCAGAGCCTGAAGCTGCTTCAGATTCTGTGTCTCCCTCTCTCTCTCTGTCCCTTCTCCTGCTCATGCTCTGTCTCTGTTTCTCAATAATAAATAAACATTAAAAGAATTTAAAAAATTCAACAATTTTGCCAGAACTAGTTGTCCAACTGCTAGAAGCTTGAGTCCAGGCCACCGTGGGAGTATTTCCAGCCTGGGGAGCGGCAGACACCATCGGCCAGGGCTCCCGTGTCCCCGCCAGCAAGTCTGCCCGCACACGGCTGGTCAGCCCCAGGCTCTGGAGATGGATGGAAGCCACGCTGAGCCACGCTGCTCTCTGACTGTCTCTCCGTAGGCTCTTGGTGGCACCTGTCGGGGACCCGGTATCCTCACCCGCAAAGTGGGGGGACAGCTCCATCGGCACCGAGGGCTGTGGCGCGGACCCAGCAACACCCAGGGTGTGGCCAACAGGCCATCTGCGGTGCGCGGTCTCGGGTGACAGGGTGACAGTCCGCACCCCTGACAGCGCCGCCGTCTCTCTCCGCAGGTGACTGCCACGGGACCTCAGCTGCAGACAGCGGTATGGAGCGCGGACTTCTTTCCTTTTGCTTCTGTGGGAACAGCGCGGCCCCTCAACATATCAGAGCCCTTTAGAGAGCTGAACCCGCCAGCCCCGAGCGGGTGATTCGTAACAAGGCCCAATGACCAAACCCAAACCCCTTCTCAGGAAACTGGAGACCAGACAAAATCAACCAGGAGGGCTTTCTCTTCCCAGCCTGGCTGTGCCGCCGGCTCGCACAGAAATGCTCCCTCCAGTCATCCCGGCTTCCCCCTCGGCTGGCGTCCGCCGTGGCCGAGGCCGTGTGCGCACCCTGGCCACTCTTGATCCCAGGAGCTCCCGGAGTCTCGGCTCTGTGCCAGCGCCGCCGGGCAAGCCCCTGCCCCTCCCGGGCCCTGATCTTGTAGAGCGAGGAAGGGAAAGCTGGCCTCGGGGGACGGGCGCGGAGGCTGCGTGGCGTCTGGCGGGTCCCGTGAGCTCCGGGACGGGCACAGGATCTCCTCAGGCCCCCTCCGCCCGATCTGGGCGTCTGCTCTCTCCAAGGGGAGGGACCGGACTGTTTGGAGAAGCCAGAGAATATTTTCTCAGTACAGAAATCAGTGACACATGCAAAATGTTTTGAGCAGAAAAATGCTGAGTAGAAAGAACCTTGTCTTTTTAAACTTTGACACAGAAAAGTGGCAGAATCTTAGAACTGGTGCGGTGAGCTGGTGCATACGGAATGTGCATGGGGCAGGGGGCGGCGTGGGGACGACAGTGCCCTCGGTTCCAACCTGGGGAGCCCTGAGGGGCAGACAGGGGCCCTGCACCCTGGGCTGGAGCAGTCCGAGTTATGAATGCAAATGACAGTGCCCAGTGACGCCCAGGTCCCCACAGCCAGGACCTCCTGGGGAGATGCAGAACGGGGTCAGGCCGGGCTAAGCCGTGGCTGTCTCCACCCTGCCCTCCCTTCAAGCCTGGAGCCTGAGCCGACCACTGGGGGATCCGCCGCTGTCCTAGAGACCCAAGGTGGTTCCGGCTGGTGCACCTGTTAGGACTCGTTTGCTTTGGGCTGTGGGTTTGGGAGGGTTCACACCTGCTTCTGCAAAACCCAGGGTCCACGGGCCTCTTTCATGCACCCTAATGTGTCAGACCCTCGCCAAGGCTGGCTGCACCCATTTTGCAGCTGTGGAAGCTGAGGCCAGGGCGGCCTGCCCCGGCTCCCTCATGAGTAAGTAGTTGAGCCTCGTTGGTCTCAGGAGTCCCGGCCCGTGCGGGCCTGCCGTGTCTGATGGATGACCGCGCGGGTCGTGGAGGGAGGGAGGGAGTGACCTGTGACCCCACCTGCCCCCAGCCACGTGTGTGGACCTGCAGCTCACGACCTGCAGCGACGCCGCCTACAACCAGACTGCCTTCCCCACCCTGCTGGACCTCCGGTCCCGGGAGGCGGTGGAGTCCAGCTCCGAGTACATCCTGCTCAGCGTCCTGCACCACCTCCTGGAAGGCCAGTGCAACCCCGACCTGCGGCTGCTGGGCTGCGCCGTGCTGGCCCCCCGGTGCGGGGGCGGCCGGGTGCACAGGCCCTGCCGGCACGTGTGCGAGGCGCTGCGGGAGGCCTGCCAGCCCGCCTTCGACGCCATCGACATGGCCTGGCCCTACTTCCTCGACTGTGGCCGCTACTTCGCGAGCGCGGAGGAGGGCTGCTTCGACCCCCTGGAGAAACTGCGCGGTGCGTGGGGCCCCGGGGCTGCGCCGGTGCCCAGAGGCTTGGGCGAGACACCCGAGTCCCGGTGGGGAGCCATGCCCCCCATACGGAGCCCTCCGATGCTGGTGCCTGGGCCAGAGCTCGGGTCGTGGGCACGTAGGCTCCTGGCCGGCCGGACTCCTCCGCGTGGGCTCAGGGCAGCAGGGGAGGGGCCGTGGAGAGCCGAGCTTTGGTGTCTCCAGTGATGAGCTAGCAGGGGTGGAGTGGGCAGCCCTGGGAAGTGGTGAGCTGCTCATCTCTGGAGGCATGCAAGGAGGGTCTGGGGGCTGCTGGGCGGGGATGCTGGGGGGAGCGAGCCCTGTGGGAGGGCTGGAGGGGGTGCCTTCCACAAAGTCTGCCGAGCGCCCTGGAGGGGGTCCAGGTAAGGACGGGCGTCCGTGGCGCCCGCCCTCCAGGGAGACCCACCGCGGCCCTGGCTCACGAAACTTTCTGCAGCGCTGGGAAGGCTCTCTCATGAGCTGGCGCACATTCAGCGCCCTCGAGGACCCCAGTTTTGAGTTTATTCGCCTTTAATGAGCGTAAGAGCACGCAGCCCCGTGTGGGCCCCCCGGACGGCGCAGGACAGCAGCACGTGGCCGTGCCCGGCGTCTGCGCCCACCTCAGGGTCACGAGATCTGGCGCTGGGTGCCGCCCGCGTACTGTCTCACTTGCACCCACAACATCCCGAACGCAGGCACGGCCCTCGCCTCCTGGATGAGGGCGTGTCTCCGGCGCCGTCTGCCCGGCAGCGCGGGTGGGAGGCAGGCCGGTCCCCGATGGGCTTGGTCGGTCCATTCACTGGATAGTCATCGAGGGTCTGCTGTGTCCGAGGCCCTGTGCGGGCACGCTGGCGAGGGCAGGGAGGACGCAGATGGGACACAGGGGCACCCGCGGGGACGTGTGTGCGCTGGCCCCCAGCGGGTCCGGCTCCCAATCTCGCCGCTCGCTGGCTGGGTGTGCGCTCGGGCGAGCCTGGACCTGGATGTGGCCCGGAGGGGCCCGTCCCCAGCGGGGCCACTGCGCCTGCAGTGGGGGCAGAGGAAGAGAACCGGACGTGCCCCTGGGGCCAAGGCCGCCCGCCCTGGGAAAGCCCGCGGAGGTGGCTGGAGAGAGATTATTTCGGGCAATTCCGCCGCCAAATTGCTGGTTCCGTCTGCTTTCTTCCTCCCTCAAGACCATTTAGAGCAGAAAGAAAACCACAGGGCGAGTGAGACCCTTAGGGAAAAGCAGGAACCGGTAACCAGCCTGCAGGGGCTGTGTCTGCCCTCCAGACGCCGGAGAGCCGTGGGTGCCCCAGTCAGAGGGGCGCCCACCCCACCTGGGGGCCCGGACTCCTCCCGGGGGAGCCTTAGAAAGTGTGGGGGAGAGCCTCCCTCCCTCCTTCCCCTTCCCTCCCTCCACTCCTCTCTCCTCCCCTCCCTCCTCCTTCTCTCCCTTCTCCCCCCTCCCTTCACCCCTTCTGCCTCCTCCTCCCTCTTCACTCCCTTCATTCTTCCTCCCTCCCATCCCCTCCCCTTCCCCCCTTCTTCCCCTCTCTCCACTCTTCCTCCCCTCCCTCTCCTCCCCTCCTCCCCCTGCCCTGCACAGGTACACTCACTGCAGTCGGGGCAGTGGTGGGGCGGACTGTGACTGCCAGACAGACAAGGGGCTGAGGGCTTCACCGTGGAGCCACGCAGACGGAGCAGAACACCAGCTGCGTCAGCACCGAGGCCACGGCCGGTGCCAGGGGGGCCCACGGGGGCGCTGGTGCCAGGGGGGCCCACGGGGGCACCCAGCGCACGGGCTGGTGGCTGCCCGGTGATGGCGTGCTTTCGGCTGAGGTCCTACAAGGGTGTCTCCTCTGTGTCCTGTTCTGCATGGTACACGGTTTCCTTGGAAACCACATAGAGCTTTTTTTCTAAACGCTTATTTATTTTGAGAGAGAGAGAGAGAGAGAGAGAGCGCCCTCGCGTGGAGGACGGGCAGACAGGGAGAGGGAGAGAGAGAATCCCCAGCAGCCTCTGCACAGTCAGCACAGAGCCTGACGTGGGGCTCGAACTCACCAACTGTGAGATCATGACCTGAGCTGCAGTCAAGAGTCAGATGCTCAACCGACTGAGCCGCGCAGGCGCCGCTGACGTGGTGCTTTCAGTCACAGTCACTAGAAGCCGTGCTGCTGGCACGTCTCGGAGGTGTTATCATCAGCTGTGGATATTAAGTCTTATGAAGGGAATTTTAATGAAAGGCATAAATTAGTGAGGGAGGGGGTCCCCCCAGTTCCCGAGTGTGCAGGGGAGGGGTGGTGAGGGTCCCGGGAGTTGTAGGGGAGCCCCCATCGGCGGGTGGGCGGGCGCTGGCCGAGGGCGCAGAACCGGACACGCCCGACACCCCGTTCTTCCCCAGGAGGCCTGGACGCGGAGGAGGCCCCGCCCTCGGGGCTGCCGCCCACCTCCGTCCGCTTCGCGCACCACTCCTACGCCCAGATGGCGCGCGTGCTGCGGCGGACGGCCGCCCGCTGCGCCCACATCGCCAAGACCTACAGCATCGGGCGGAGCTTCGACGGCAAGGAGCTGCTGGTCATCGAGTTCTCGGCCCGGCCCGGCCAGCACGAGCTGAGTAAGCTGGCAGAGGCCTGGGTGTGGGCCGGCTTCCGGGAGAGGGCTCTGGGCGCACTCAGCTTGGGAAGCCCAGGCCCGGGTGCGGGATCCTGGTCACGGCAGGGCTGGGGCCATGGGGGCGTGAGCAGGCAGCATCTGTGCTCTGCTCTGTGCCCTGGGGCACGTGGCCACACGCGCGGGCCTGCTGGAACTCAAGGGCGCAGTGGGAGTGGGGGGCACGGCCCCGGGGAGTGAGTGCCAGGGAGAAGAGAGGCGAGGGCCCCCTTGCGTCCCTGGGGAGATGGACGGGGCTCTGTGCACCCCGTTGTTGTCGCCGCCTTGCCCTGGCGCACCGGGCCCCTCAGGTAGGTGCGGCGCTTGCCCTGAACACCTTTCCGCTGCTCCTTTGAGCTGCTTGGCGAACGTGGTATCGCAGAGCGGTCCGACCCAAGGACGCCTTCCATTTAAAAACCCCAAGTCCCTTGAGGGCGTCAGGCGCAGCGGTCCCGCTCCTAGACGGGGCAGAGCCATGTGGGAAAGCCTGGGTCTCACTGCCGCTCCAGAGCCCTGTCAGTGCCGGCAAAGCAGGAGGTCAGACACGTGACCCTCGAAGCGCAGGTGCTGGATAGAGCTCAAGGTGAAACCGCATCTCGAGGGCCGGCAGGGGCTGGGGCCTGGGGGTCAGTGCAAGGGTCCCAGATACTCTAGCCAACTTGGCCTCTGGCGGGGCGGCCTGGGGGCCCTGCAGTGAGCTGAAGTCCACCACGAACCTCTCCGGGGCACTGAGGGCGTGTCCAGGCACAGGGGCCTGGTTCTGGCCTCTGCCCGGAGCCCTTCCTTGGCCCTGTCCCTCAGCCTGTCCCCGTGACCCTGTGACACACAAGGGGTGAATCCAGAAGCAGCTCCCATTGGACCCTTGGTTGTTTAATTACCAAAAATTATATTGCCTGCGGTTCAGGGGCTCTGGCACCTTTGCTGGGCCGGCCACGCTCAGCCCGGTTTTCATCCTGGTGGTTCGGGCTGCATGGATATCGTGAGCCCAAAGCCCCGGCTCCCGTGGAGGGTCAGAGGTCACCCGCCCACCCCCGCCTCCAAGGCCCACCCTGCCTCGCATCCCTCTGGCTGTGGGCTGCTCCGGGATAAAGACAGGACCCTTCCTATTCCAGACTGATGTGCGGCTTGGGAATGTGGTGAGGGTGTCCCCCGTGAAGCCAAGGGAAGCGGCTGTCGTGGGAAGCGTCGGGGTCATTTACACCCTCAGAATGCGGGAGGACAGGCGTGTTTGCTCCCACCGGCACAGGGCCCAGGGCTGCACACAGCCAGGGGAGGGGACGCGATTCTCCAGATGAGCAATATGAGACTCGGAGAAGAGAGGGACTTGTGTGGGGCTGCTCGTCTGCTCTTCCCTTCTAACCAGCATCCACTCTCCCTCCTTCCTTCCACCATCCATCCATCCTTCCGTCCAGAGAGCCAAACATCTATCTACCTACCCATCCGTCCTTCATTCCATCCATCCATCCACCCACCCACCCATTCATCCATCCACCATCCATCCATCCTCTGTCCAAATACCCAAATATCCATCCACCTATCCATCCACCCTCCATCTACTCACCCACCCACCCATCCATCCACCCATCCTTCTGTCCAAATATCTAAACATCCATCTACCTGTCCATCCATCCATCTATCCATCCACTATCCTCCATCCACCATCCACCCTTCTGTCCAAATATCCATTCACCACCTATCCATCCATTTATCAATCTATCCACCATCTACCATCTACCCATCCATCTATCCATCCATCCATCCATCCATCCATCCACCATCCATCCATCCATCCTTCTGTCCACATATCCATCCATCCATCCTTCTGTCCACATATCCATCCGTCCATCCTTCTGTCCAAATATCCAAACATCCATCTACCTATCCATCTGTCCATCCATCCATCCATCCATCCATCCATCCATCCATCCATCCATCCTTCTGTCCACATATCCAAACATGCATCTACGAATTTATCCATCCACCTTCCATCTATCCTCCATTCACCACCCACCATCCATCCACCATTTATCCCTCCATCATCCATCCTTCCACCATCCACCCATCCATGCACCATCCGTCAATCATCCATCCTTCCAAACTTCCTTTTTGCTTCCTCCTTTCTTCCTTCCTCCTTCCCTCTCTCCCTCCCTCCCTCCCTCCCTTCCTCCCTTCCTCCCTTCCTTCCTCTTTCTCTTTCTTTCTTTCTTTCTTTCTTTCTTTCTTTCTTTCTTTCTTTCTTTCTTTTTTTCCTTCCTTCCTTCCTTCCTTCCTTCCTTCCTTCCTTCCTTCCTTCCTTCCCTTTCTTCTTTCTTTCTTTCTCTCTCTCTCTCTTCCTTCCTTCCTTCCTTTCTTCTTTCTTTCTTTCTTTCTTTCTTTCTTTCTTTCTTTCTTTCTTTCTTTCTTTCTCTCTCTCTCTCTCTCTCTCTCTCTCTTTCTTTCTTTCTCTCTTTCTTCCCTTCCTCCCTTCCATTCATTGGAGGGTCAGCTTCCTTCCCATATCAGCACCAATGTACACCTTAACTTACTACACAAATACAGAAAATGGCTGTGAATAAAGGTCACACAGGGTAACGATGCCATCTATCATTATTAATTAGTTTCCTGATGTGTCGTGCTAATAATTATGGCTAAACATACGAATCGAGCTTAGTAAGTAGTGACTTTGATGAGACATGAGTCATAGAGGTGCTGGGGCTGAAACAAGTGTGACGAGGTCCCCAAGCATCCCGTCTTGCCAGGTGGGCCCTCGAGCCTCCAGGGCTGCTAGGGTTTGAGATCACCCCTCAGGTCGCTGTATCTCCCCCAAGTGGAGCCTGAGGTGAAGCTGATTGGCAACATCCATGGCAACGAGGTGGCGGGGCGGGAGATGCTCATCTACCTGGCCCAGTACCTGTGCTCCGAGTACCTGGTGGGCAGTCCCCGCATCCAGCGCCTGCTCAACACCACCCGCATTCACCTGCTGCCCTCTATGAACCCCGATGGCTACGAGGTGGCGGCCGCCGAGGTGAGTGTTCCCCACACCGGACCCCGCGGGCCGCCGGCACGCTCCCATCCGTTCACCCGCTAGGGTCACGGAGGGTCTGGGTGACAGGCATTCAGCCGACAGCAGCAGCAGCAGCAAGGTCCTGTGTGAGGGTGGGGACAGACCTCTGCAATTCTGGAGGAGCAAGAGAAACTGGGGGAGACCTCACACGGGCTGGAGAGCGGGGAGCTCTCTGGTGGAGCTGAGCAGAGCCCTGTGGAGGTGGGGAGCCAGCCGTGCACATCACCATTGTGGGGGGGTCAGCCTCCCAGCCAGCCGGACAGAAAGGGCCAGACAGGTGGAGGAGGAGGTCAAGGACAGCTTGGCTGGACACCCTCCCAAGTTCATCACCGGAAGCCGGAGGGACACTGCAGCCCTGGCCTCCTGCTCAGCCCCGGCCTGTGGCCTCCTTTTGATAGAGGCAGAGAGGGTGGGGAGTGCTGACCCTGGGGGGCGTGGCCTGTGTTTGCAGGGTGCTGGCTACAACGGGTGGACCAGCGGGAGGCAGAACGCGCAGAACTTGGATCTGAACCGCAACTTCCCTGACCTGACATCCGAATACTACCGCCTGGCAGCGTCCGGCAGCGGGCGCAGCAGTCACATTCCCATCCCACAGCACTACTGGTGGGGTAAGGTAGGAGCCGCCTGCCCCCACCCACCGGCTGGGAGCAGCCTGGGCCCTGAGTCTCAGCTTCCTCCAGGGAAATGGGGATAACTCTTCACTGGGTTGTTGGGATGCTGGGAACACGTATTGAAGACACCCTGGGCCTGGCAGGTTCTCAGTGACAGCAACCCCGGCAGGCTGCCTGGAGGCAGTGACGGCCTGAGGAGGTGGGAAAACGGGTGTCAGGCAGGGATGTGGCGATGTAGGAGATCCTGACGGCAGAGCGGGGCCGGCTGGCGCGGAGGGCCCAGGGGCATGGCCAGGGGTGGCCAGCAGGGGCGTTCCCGGTCCCGACGATGGTCTCCTCCCTCCTGGGCAGGTGGCCCCTGAGACCAGGGCGATAATGAAGTGGATGCGGACCACCCCATTCGTGCTCTCAGCCAGCCTCCATGGGGGGGACCTGGTGGTGTCCTACCCCTTCGATTTCTCCAAACACCCGCAGGAAGAGAAGATGTTTTCTCCCACGCCCGATGAGAAGGTGAGCTGAGCGTGGGGGCCGTGCTGGGGCGGGTGCCCTGGGGGCTCTGACCTCCCTGAGCCCCGCGCAGTCACGGCACCAGCAGGAGCCTTCCCCGGCCAGCTCGAAAGCCTCCTCCTCCAGGAAGCCTTCAAGCCAGCAGGAAGCAGCCCATCCTTCCACTGGCCACAGCCCGCTTTCCATCAGGGTCCTCAGCCGGGACCCCTAGGGTGGGGAGTGCAGCCCAGTCCTCCCTGCCTGGCTGGTGGCCTGTGTCCAGGGATGGGTGCAGTTCCAGGCCTTGCCGGCAGGGGGCAGTGCTGCAGCGCACATGGTCCGCCTCCCTGCTGCCTGTGGGCCTTGCAGGTCCCTTACTGGGCCACCAGGCGGACTCCGTGGGAGCCGGGGTACAGTGGGACCAGAGCAGGCATCCTGGCCCTGGAGTGCCCTCGGGTCTGAGGAGGACTCTCCTTTCAGGCCTCAGTTTCCCTCACTGGTCAGACCAGCAGGGCATGAGACGCGAGGATGCCCAGAACCCTCTCCACCCCGCTCTTCCCTTAAAGACCCGCTGCCTGCAGCTTCCAGTCCTGACCCTCCTGGGTCCAGGGTCCTGATCCTGGGGCCCTTGCAGGCTGGGTTTCTGGGAGCAGGGGGGCGGCCCCTCCCATCTTATGAGGGTGACCATGGGGGGTCTGTGATGGTCCAGGGCCCATCGACAAGGGCACTGGAGGAAGTGCCCAAGCTGTCCCCGGCGACACCTGTCCCTGCACGGTCAGCCCCGGGCTCCTCCTCGGCCCCTCCCGGACCGCAAAGCTGGACGCTCTTCCTTGGGTGGCCTGGGGGCTCAGAGAGGTCCCAGCTCTCCACCCACTCGGCAGGCCTGCCGGGGGACCCAATGTGGTGGGGAGCCCTCCTGCCCTTTCCAGTACTTTCCACCGGGGCTTGGGGGCAGGGCTGGAGGGAGCCTGGCTCCCTGCCTGTTCTCCGCCCCCCCCAGGCTGTGTGTGTGAACGTGAACCCCCAGCCTGTCCTGGGCCTTCAGGGGGGCTCCCCGAGGTGGTGTCTGCCTCAGCAGAGCCTGGAGGAGGTGACTTCCCACAGGTGCCCAGAGGGGGCGGGGCACCACGGAAGTCGGGGGGGGGCTGAGCGCCGGCACCGGGCTGCGTGCCGACACCGGGCAGGGACAGCACGCCGTGGGCTCGCGTCCTCCATCCCTCACTCACCCAGTCACCCCCCCCCACACGCTCACACACAGACACCCTACATGCACATGCCTTCTCACACTCACACGCCTCACACACGCTTTTTCACACACACTCATTCACTCATACACGTTCTCACACTCACACACTGACACACTCACCCACTCGCACACCTTCTCTCACACACACACACCCATGCATACACACGTGCCTACTCACACACACTCGCCCACGGGCACACACCTTCTCACACGCTCACACTCACGCGTACATGCATTCACACACTCACGCACCTCCTCACACGCTCACTCACACGCTCGGCTCCTGCAGCCAATACAGAGCTGGGACGTGGCGGGGGCGGGGAGGGGGCAGCTTCCGTGCTCGGAGCTCACAAGTGACCCGGCCGAGAGGCATCCACTGCGGGCACCCCGGCCCCCGTGCTGTCCGGGGGCAGGGCCCACATCCGGACAAGGCCTGCTCTC
>NC_043700.1:191480151-191496333 GCF_006229205.1 Suricata suricatta
GGGTGTGGGCAGGCTGGGGAGGGGCGGGGGGCGGGGAGGAGGGCTGAGAGTGGAGAGGGGGGAGCTGAGGGAAGATGTGGGAGGGAGAGGTTGGGGAGGGGCTGGAGCAGGATGGGGGAGAGGAGGGCAGAGGGGCTGTGGGAGGGGCAGGGGAGGGGCTGGGAGGCAGGGGATGGGGAGGGGAGGGGCTGGAGGGAGTGGCCCTCCCGTCCCCAGCTCTCTCTGGGCAGCGGATTCTGGGGCGTGTGCTCTGGTGGCCCCCACCCTGGGGAGAGGGCTCAGCGCACGTGAGGGTAAGGGGGGGGTCTGGCTTTAGTTCTGCCCCCCCCCCCGGGAAGCTGCAGGTGGCCGGTGTGCACAGCTGGTCTCCAGTCCCCCTGCCATTTCTGCAGTGTCGTTCATGGGCACAGACACTCCATAATTCTGTGACCAAGTCTTTTCTGCCCCTCGGGGGATAAGGAGGGGGTGCCCCAGGGAACGAAGGACTCCAGTTAAACTTAAATTTCAGAGAAATAATGAAGAATTTTTGGTACTGTGTAAGTATATCCCAAATTCTGCATGGAGTATACTTACACTAAAAGTTTGCCGCACTTGCACTGTGGCACTGTTGGCTAAGCCGTGCCGGGGGGTCCCACACAGAGCGGTGGGGCTGCGCCTGGCACCGCCGGCCGCGACCTCAGGCCCCCACGCTCTGCTGCCACCCCTCTACGCTGGCACGACACTTGTATGTGACACGTGGCAGGTGAGGAGACCGGGCTCAGGCCAGAGAAGGGCCCAGGGCACCCAGGGCACGGGCATCGGCTCTGGGACCACACGGCGGGCCCAGCTGCGGGCAGGCAGCACGGCCTCTTGGGCTCTGGCTCCAGAGCCCATTCGCCCCCTGCTCAGCGAACTGTCCCCTCCTGCCCGTGACCCCCGGGGCACAGGCAGCTTCTCCACGTCCCAGAGCCCAGGGGCATGTTTCCTTGACTCCCCCTCCAGTCTGGGGCACGACCCCATTTCTGGGGTCCACAAAGGAGCCACAGGGTAGGAGTGAGCCTGGGAGGGGCTGGGAGAGGCAAGCAGCCTCCTGCAGGGAAAGTGGGGCCGGGCCAAGAGCAGAGGGGCCAGTGGGCTGGGGTGCGGCTGCCCTTTGGATGGGGAAGGTCAAGTCTGTGCCGGGGGCCACTGGCTTCCCCGAGCCCAGAGGAGACCCTGACTTCCAGAGGATGGGGGCGCCCCTCTGCTCCCGCCACGGGGCTGCCCCCTGGGTGCCCTGAGGACCCTCGGAGCATCTATTGGTCTAGAAACCCAGAAGCAGATAGGGCGGAGGGCACAAATGTGTGGTTGGCGGTCCGCCTGGGCTTCTCGAAGCCTCTCTCTCTGCCCCTTGATTGGCGGGTTTCCAGCCTTGCTAAGCCTGTGTTCTCCCTGGAAACGGAGCCAAGAGGACGCTGTCCCCCAGGCTGTTCATGGGACGGTCACTGGGGTCCAGGCCGGCAGGGGGGCGGGGCGCAGAGGCTTGGGTCTGTGGCCACCGCAGGCTCGCTGTGCCTCTGCTGGACACCAGCACGCAGGACAGGGGGCCCCGCGCCTCAGTGTGCTCATCTGTACGGTGGGGTAGCGGCCACTCCCGCTCAGGGGCGTCCAGCGCCGGTCAGGCGGATGCCCGTTCAGGCAGCGCTCAGGCCGCCCCTGCCCCGCAGGCATGTCCGACTTCAACTACCTGCACAGCAACTGCTTCGAGATCACGGTGGAGCTGGGCTGCGTGAAGTTCCCCCCCGAGGAGGCCCTCTACACCATCTGGCAGCACAACAAGGAGCCCCTCCTGAACTTCGTGGAGATGGTGAGCCCCGGCCTGGGGTGGGGGATGGGAGTCCCGGGCAGCCCGGCCTGGTGTGGGGGAGGGCCGGACTCACGGCCCCTCAGCGGCCCCTCAGCGGCCCCGAGGCTCATGGATTTGTGTGGCCACACCTGATTATTAGTTAGCCATGCATTTATTCACTGGACACGGCTTCTCCTGTAGGCCCAGCCCTGGGGTGTTTTGGGGTCCCTGGGATATAGAGGCTGCGTGGCCTGACGGGGCACCACTGAAGAAGGGGAATGCAGGACCAAGGCAGCCCAGGGACGGCACCTGACCCAGCTGGGAGGCCATGGGGCTTCCTGGAGGAGGTGGCATGGGCTGCATCTTGAAGAAGTAGGAGGAGCTGGGTGATGGGGGAGCACAGGCAGAGGGGGCAGCGTGTGAGGACGCCCACGCCACGGGGGAGTGTGGTCGTGGGTGTGGAGTGGGTACTGGGCCACAGGGTGGCATGGACGTGGGAATGGAGTGGGCACTGGGTTGGGGGGAGGCCCGAGGGAGATATTCTGGGCAGCAGGAGGTCTGTGAGGTCCAGGGCTTAGAGCCTGTGTGCCCCCCCGGCTCAAAAGAGAGGGCGCCGGCTGCCGGAGGAGGGGTGGGACAGCCGGACTGAGGGCTTCCGTCCTGGGGCCAAGGTCACCCAGAAATAGGTGGAGAGCAGCGTGACAGTGCCTGGAATGCTCACCGGACCCGGGAGCAGTCTCCCCATGGTGTGGGGACCATGTGGGGATCCGGCGCCAGTGTCCCCTGCCTCCCCCAGTCCTGCCTGCTGGCGGGGCTCCCATCTCAGGAGCGGGATGGGGGTCCGTGGGAGGTGGCCACATGCGACAGGAACACGGGAGGGTCTGCAGACGCCGCTGTGACTTTTCCTGACCGTTTCCGACTCGGGCGAGTGGCACATTGGCACATGTCCTGGTGAGAAGCCAGCCCTGAGGGGGAGACAGCGTTGCCCCAAGGGGGCGCCGAGGGGATGTGTGCACAGCACTTCACAGCTGACGCTCCACACAGGGCGCTGAGCCTTGACGCCAGTCCCGGCGGGGCTGCCCCACGTCCCTGGCAGAGGGGCGGCGTGGGTCTGGGGTTGCCGGGTGGCGCCTGGCCCTCAGTGCCTGTGAGAAAGCCAGAGGAGGAGACAGTCAGACGGTGACAAGGCCTGTCCGGTGTCACCTCGCGACTGGCCAGACCTCAAACTCAGATCTGCCTGCCCCAAACCTCGGTCCTGTCGACAAATCCTTTCTAGAAAGATCAGGAACCTTCCTCCAGGCAAGAACCAAGCAGAGCCTCCTGGATCAGCAGCTGCTACAAAATAAGGGGGAAAAAAGCGAAGCCCAGAGAGCTGGATGCCGTCTGCGCGGGCTGAGCCTCTGGTTCGTGGCCGCGCCGGCGACCCCTGGCCGCGTGGGGCGGGTAACGGTTGGGCCAGACCGCTAGCTCATTCCGTTTTACGGCCGTCTGGTGGAAATGAGTTTTAAGGAGCCTTAAATGGAGCTGGAATTGCTCTGTGGTTATTGCATGTGAAGTCTCGGGGCATAAAGATTTAGTAGTGAGCCTGGCACCGCCGCCGGGCGCGGCTGGTGCCCCCCAGGGAGGACGACTCGGCGGGGGCTCCTGATAAGGATCGAGCCTGCATGGCCTGGGGACGCCTTCTTCCCGGTGATCCTGGCCAGGCCCCTGCTGGGGGTCTGCGTCTCCCAAGTCTGGAGAGGGGCGTGCGGCCGCGCCTCCCTGCTGGAGACCGCCGGGGTCTGCCTGGAGGCCACCCCTCAGCCCGACAGCGAGGACAGAGCCACATCTGACCCACGCAAGCTGATGTGAAATGAGGCCCTACTGTGTGTCTGCTCTCCAGGTCGGGGGGGTGGGGAGGTCGGGAAGGCAGAACAAGGCTGGGAGAGTGGAAGCCTGCAACTGGGGACCCCAGGGGAGGCCCGTGCTGTGGCCAGTCATCAAGGAGGGCTTCCTGGAGGAAGAGCGTGTGGAGGAGAGGAACAGGCCAGTGCAGGAGCTGGCGGGGTGTTCTGAGCTGAGGAGGGGCGGGACGGAGGCTCGGGGGCCTGGGGGGGCACTGCCGGTGTGGGGAGCGGCTTCCCGGGGAGCGCATCTCAGCGCACGGTCTCCCCTCCCGCCCAGTCACCTGCGGGCCCTACGTTGGTTTCAGCACAGTGGAGCAAGGGGGGGGGGTTGCCTGCTGATTGTCGACATTTAAAAAACATTTTTTAAACATTTATTTTTGAGAGACAGAGACAGTGTGCACAGGGGAGGGGCAGAGAGAGACAGCGTGAGCAGGGGAGGGGCAGAGAGACAGTGTGAGCAGGGGAGGGGCAGAGAGAGGGGGAGACGCAGAATCCGAAGCAGCTCTAGGCTCCGGGCTGTCAGCACAGAGCCCGACGCGGGACTCGAACCCACGAACCGTGAGATCATGACCTGAGCCGAAGCCGGACGCTTAACCGATGGAACCCCCTGGGTGCCCCGTGATTGTGGACATTTTTAGAGGAAGAGTGTAAAGGGTCCAGGCAGCGCTGGGGGCTCCTTGAGGCACGTGCAGCTTCCTCCTCTGAAGGCCGCGTGTGCGCAGGCACGTTGGGCATCCGCCCCTACTTTGCCGTGTCTGGACCAGTTCCCACTGGGGGTGGGCAGGTCCCCCATCCTGGCTGTCGCTGGACCTTGTGTGTGTGGGTTGCTGGCCCCGTTGCCCCATTTTACAGATGGGAGAAGGGGCTGCAATGCGCGGTAGCTGGTCTGGGACCAGAGCGAGGTCGGTGGCCCCGGGGGGCTGACTGCCGGGTCCACGCCTGGGGCCCGGGTCCCCGCGCACGGGCTCAGAGAACAGTGGCAGCAGCCATTCTGGTCTGCCTGACGGTTTTCTCCTGACGCTCCTGGCCCAGGAGAGGGGGTCACTGGACCTTCGAACAGAGCACCTGTGGGTTGTTCACAAGCCCTGAGCGGGGCTCACTGGTCACCCCGTTTCACAGATGAGGAAACCAAGGCCCAGAGAGGGGAGCGACTTGAGAAAGCAAGGCAGGCAGTACAGAGCTGAGTCTGCCAGGCCGATTTCCCCGGAGACCCCGGCTCTGAGGACAGGGGAGCTGGCTGGGGCGGGGGGCGGCGGGGGGGGGCGGCTCCCGGGCTCTCCAGAGCGCGCGCGTCATAGCCGTGGCCTCACCCCTGGTCTCCGCAGGTGCACCGCGGCATCAAAGGTGTGGTGATGGACAAGTTTGGCAAGCCGGTCAAAAATGCCCGGATTTTGGTCAAGGGCATCCGCCATGACATCACCACAGGTGGGCGCCTTCCCGGGCGTGCGCCACGGTGGCTGGCTCCTGAGAGCCCTCAGAGGGGCGGACGGGGTGGGAGGGACACCCTGGCCAGTGCCCAGGCTGCGGCCTTCCCTCCTGGCCGATGCCCCTGGGCCCCCGGTGCCGGCACTCCGAGCCAGCTCCAAGTGCGGGTCTGTGAATCACGTGTGCTCTGCTGGTCCGCAGCGCCGGACGGGGACTACTGGAGGCTGCTGCCCCCGGGCTCCCACATCGTCATAGCTCAAGCCCCCGGCTACTCCAAGGTCATCAAGAAGGTCACCATCCCCGCCCGGATGAAGAGGGCCGGCCGCGTGGACTTCATCCTCCAGCCCCTGGGGACCAGACCCAGGAAGTCCCTCCCTGGGCCGCGGAGAGGCGGGTCTGGAGTCCGAGACCCGCTGGGAGGCCCCGGCCAGTACGGGGAGCCCCAGGAGCCCCAGGAGCCCCTCGGGGCGCGGAGGCAGCCCTCTGCCGGCGGCAAGCCCTGGTGGTGGGCCTACTTCACGTCACTGAGCCACCACAGACCTCGCTGGCTGCTCAAGTACTAGGGGCCACCGCCCCCACCCTCCGGCCCGGGCTCCGCACTCTTCATTCTGTCTTCTGAAGACACCCTGGAAAGCTCTTTCTGGTTTATTAAAGTCATTTTATTCACCTTCGGCCGTGATGAAAGGCACCTGCCGGGGGGAAGAAACGGACCCGGCCCAGGGAGGGCGACGGGGGGCCCCGCGGTCCCATAGGCGGCCAGGAGAGGAGCTGGACCCTGAGGCCTTGAAGCAAGAAGGGCCTTCACTTCACAGACGGGGACACGGAAGCTCAGCAGGGGACGTGACCTGCCAAGGTCACACGTGGGGAGGGGGCTCCAGGGCCTGCCTGCAGGAGCGGCGACTCTGGGTCCCGTGGCTCAGGCCTGCATGTCTGGGGGCAGTGGGTGGGCAGTAGGTGACCTCCCGGGCAGGGGCCAAGGCCTCACAGGCAGGAGGGTTGCCAAGAGCCTCCGAGGCCAAGCGTCACCCAGAGGTCACACTTGGCTTTGATGGGGCCTTGCTTCCAGGAGGAAATGTCTCCCTCGCCCCTTCCTCCTCCTCATGATGCCACCAACTCAGGTCCCGAGACCCCCCCCCCCAGGGCCCCACCCTCCCTGCAGGACCCTCCTGGTCCGCCTCTCTATCGCCCGTGGGTGTGTGGGTCCTAGGATCGGTCAGGCAGGGAGCAGGAGGCCTATCAGAGCAGGCCGCAAGGAAAGTGTGCCGGTCAGCTAGGGCTGCGTAACAAAGTCCCCCAGGCTGCGGCCCAGGCCACCGAGATCTGCTGTCTCACAGTGCTGGAGAGTGGGCGCCCGAGATCACGGTGTGGACACAGGGCCGGTTCCCTGTGGGGCCGTGAGGGGGGATGTGCTCCGGCCCGGGTCCTTGGCTTCGCCTCGTGTCTTCACACTATCTTCTGTGCGCTTCGGCCATTCTGCCCAGACTTCCCGTCTATGAGGACGTCAGTCACATTGGAGCAGGGCCAACCACCCTAACAGGCTCAGTTTCATTTGATCACGTCCAGAAAGACCCCGACTCTAAGTACAGTCACGTTCACAGATACTGGAAGTTAGGAATTCCATACGTAACTCCTGGGGGAACACGGTTCAGCCACAATGGAAGGATTGTCTGCAGCGCGGCAGGCTCCTGGCTTGCTCCTGGCGGCGCCAGTGGGCCCCTTGCTCTCGTGTCCTGGCCCTGGACCCTCTGGCGGGGAAATCCCATTTGAGCGGTGCCTTGGCCCCGGCCGAACACTGGCGTGACCCTCACCCGCACACCAGCACATCCGCCTGTGCCATCTCAAAGGCTTCCGGGGCGAGCCAGAGGAGCAGGTGCGCCCCCAGCACTGGGGGGTGGGCCGGGGGCGTGGGTGTCTTCGCGTCCTCCATCTGGCCTGGAGACTGCGGGTCACAGAGCGAGTGTGACCTGGAGTGTTTGTCAGACACCCTACAGCCTTCGGGGTCCCCAACCCTGCCGCCTCACCTGCGGAAGGAGACGGAAGGAGATGTCAGAGCAGTGGGGACCTCGGGATTCAGTGCGAAGCAGGGGACAGGAAGTCCTCCCCAGGGCCTGCCCGGTAGCCCTGGCTGTGGGAGCTGGCATGTCCCTCCTCTGGGGGCCAGCTCTCCGCATGGCAGTGGAGGGACTCAAAGGGAGCATGTAGGCACCGGGTGCCACCGCTGGTGGGTGTCCTTACAGCAGAGCTTGTGGTTTGAGCTGGAGACAGGAAAGGGGAGGTGGCCCTTATTGGAGGAGAGCCCAGTGCCCCTCTCGGATGCCACCATGGAGAATACCATCGTGGACTGTAATCAAAGTCAGGCAGGAAAAAGTCACACAGCAAGGAAAACAAGGAGCACGGAAGGAATAAAACGCAGGTCAAAAATTAAAAAGGACAGTGTGTATTTTAAATTAGAACATGCTTGCAGAGAAGTGGTAAAGGGTGTGGAAGAGAAGCCAAGAAATGCAGATTCCCAGGAGCCCGGGGCTCCGTCCGCAGCCCAGGAGTGGAACTGAGGACCAAAGGCATTAAGTGGGACGGAAAGGCATGTTTATAAAGATGGAACAGGAAGTCTGCATTACCCTAATCAACCTAGCAGCTAATGACCTAAAGCCCAGTTCTTTAAACACGAGAAGGACGTAGCCAAGCGGGATTCCGGTAGGAACGGCAGCGGGCCGTTTCCAGGATCAGACCAGTCTAGTGGGGAAGTCGGTGTGCGTTAACGCGGGTTAAGGAAAGCACAGGAGACCTGGCTCACCTCAAATGGAGATCACGCGCTGAAGAAAGTTGGCTATTTTTAAGCCCCGTTAAACCCTGTTTGGAACAGGATAGGGAATAAAGAAAAACATTGTCCAATGCTAACATTTTTTTCTCACGTTCCCATCTCTCAGCTGAGAGCTGCCTTTTTGAGCATCACGGTCGGTTTTTCCCGTGTCGCTTTAGCCCGAAACGTGGTGTTTTCCCGGCCTTGATCAGTTCTTAAGAACAAATTTTAGAAATCAAAAAAATAAATAACAAATGTGCTGTTTTGTAAAAAAAAAAAAAGAGAGAGAGAGAGAGAGATTACACATTCTTTTCAAGACCCATTGAGTGTTTATAAAAATCGTTAATGTACTTAGTCTCAAAGGAAACCTTAAGAAAAACAGAAAAGTTCGAGCTGATCTCTGGCCATAGTCTAGGAAAATGAGAAATAAGGGTGTTTTGACAGCTTCCGCCTGCTTCCCCCCCAGAAACACCCCTTTACCATTTGGGAAGTGAGGCACTCTCTTAACCGACACGTTGTCTTAGAGAAGGGATTCAGCTGCCCGCGGAGAACCGACAGACGGAGCTTAGCACGGAGGAAGTTCAATTCCAAGACACAGGTCTGGGCTGGGCGGTGGTGGGAGACCCCAGCTCCATCCACTTGCTGCTCCACATCCTGGGCTGAGGGTGCCCCACCCTTGCCCCTACCCGTCTGCTCACGTCTCATTGGCCAGAGCTCGGTCACATGGTCATGCCTGGCTCAAAGAATGCTGGGAGTTGTAGTTTTTTTTTAAATCTTGGGTGGGCGTGTGCTCCATGAAAGGGGAGGGAACCGTTATGGAAACAAAAGGGGAGAATGGACTTTGGGAGACAGCTGGGCTCTACACCACCTCCTTGGAGTAAACATTGGAGGGAATGACAGACCCTCGGTGGCACGTGGTGACAGCGGGCGCCCAGACGGGTGTAAAGGCTGAGATGCCCAGAAAACCAAGGGCTGGCTCATCACAGTTTAAACAATCTACAAGTTGGGGCGCCTGGGGGGCTTGGTCAGTTGAGCATCTGACCTCGGCTCAGGTCATGATCTCACAGTTTGTGAGTTCAAGCCCCGCGTCAGGCTCTGTGCTAACAACTCAGAGCATGGAACCTGCTTCCAATTCTGTGTCTCCCTCTCTCTCTGCCCCTCCCCTGCTCACACTCTGTCTCTCTCAAAAATAAACATTAAAAATTTTTTTTTCATCTACAAGCTCTGAAGAGGAAAATGGTAGAGACAAATGATAAAATTAAATAAACAGAAAGCAAACAGACCTAAACAGTAGAAAATATTAATAAATCCCAGGGCTGGTTATTTAAAAAGATGAGTGACGAAATAGACAAATCTCTCATAAACTTGATTAATAAATAAAGCAAAATACTATTAGAAATGAGAAAAGAGACACAACTACAAAATTGGAAGAGATTTAAAATATCGTAATGGAGGGATGCCTGAGCGGCTCAGTCAGTTGAGTGTCTGACTCTTGATTTTGGCTCAGGTCATGATCTCATAGTTCATGAGTTCAAGCCCCGAGTCGGGCTCTGGGCTGACAGCGTGGAGCCTGCTTGGGATTCTCTCTCTCTCTCTCTCTCTCTCTCTCTCTCTCTCTCTCTCTCTCTCCCCCATGCCCCTCCCTCATTCTCTCCCTCTCTCTCTCTCTCAAAATAAATAAATAGTTAAAAATACTTAAAAGAAAATTTCATATGAATTCTATGGTCATAAAATTGAAGGCCTAGAGGAAAAACATAAATTCAATACATAAAATAGAAAAGTACAAATGTAAGTGACGAAGTGACGGAAATTAAAGCCAGAGGAAGCAGCTGCCTTGGAGGGACCGAGGCCCCAGGACGGAGGGGGCCGTCGGGGCCAGGCAGAGGGAGGGGATGTGCGCGGGGTCCTCTGGGGAGATGGGAATGTTCTGGAAGCAGACAGTGGTGACAGGCGTGAACCTCTGTGAATACACTAAAACCCAGTGAATCGTGTACTTCAAGATGCTTCGAATGGTGACTTTAATGTCACGTAGTTTTATCGCAGGGAGGAGGCTCAGGGGGAGGAGTGGCCCCAGCGGAGGTGTGAGTGGCCCATGGTCCGATGGGACCTCCAGGCTGAGGACCCGAGGCTGCGGCCGCTGGGCGGGGGGGCCCCAAGCCCTTCGCCCGTGCTCAGCTGCCCCTCTCTGTGCTCTGTCTCCCATCATCGGCGCCCCCCAGGGCTCCATGGGCCCGTGGGAGACGATGTCCACCCCGCACTGCGGGGCCCGGCGAGTCCCCGATGAGAGAATGTGGATAAAGAATGAGTCAAGAATGAATGGCCCGGTCCCCGGTTTGGGCGGTGTGTAAGGTGCCCGCTTGTCCGGGGTGTGAGTGGGGCGGGGCGAGTGGGGCGGGGTGGGCGTGGCAGGGGTGAAGGTGCGTCTGGGAGCCCACGAAGAAACAGGTGGGGGGCCTCAGTGGAGGAGGGGGTGGTGTCAGTGGGGGCCCCATTTCCTGGAGGTGGGGCTCAGCAAGGTTCTTCCCTATGGGGTCCTCGGTCTCCACCTGGGGTCTCAGCCCCTGTGAGGCTGCAGGGGGGAGTGGAGGGGGACTCAAGTGCAGGGAAAGGGGTGCAGATGGATGTCAGCATCCACGGGGGGATGGCGGGAGGCAGGACACTGTCACCTCCTGGCCCTGTCTTCCTGGTTTGGTGGGCGAGCGGGGTGCAGGGAGCCCCGGAGGACACGGCGGGCCGGGTGAGCTGGGGCTGCAGGGGCGCGTCTCCTGGGCCCTGCAGGGGCTCTGCCCTGTCCGCAGCTCCTCCCAGCCCTCCATGCCGCGTTCTGGAAATCCAGCTCAAGGGTCTTCCAGAGACGCTGGGTCCGAACGGCGCCCCCGCCGCCACGTCCCTGACAGCTGGCCTGCCAGCCGTCCCTCTGATGCTCTCAGGGGCGGGAAGCCCGTCCTCCAGAGAAGCCACAGTGTCTAGATCTTTCCTTTGGTGAGAAATCACTTCCCTGAGTGGGACACGTTCCTTCCTCCAACTGCGCTGCTGGTGCTGCCCTCTGACCTTGGCGGTTGCTGGGCCACACCTCCCCCTTCCCCAGGACAGCCCCCAGCCCCCAGCTCCCCTGGGCTCAGACTCCGCCCTCTGCCCAGAGCTCCCCCCCCCCCACCGCCCCTCTTCCCGGGCGGGCAGACGACAGAAGCCATTTGGGCCCAGTGTCCACGTCCCTCATGCATTAAACCATAAACTGCTCTCAAATGATTTTATGAGAGTCGTTTTTTTCCTTCCATTTTCGTGTACAAATCTAATCTTTTGAGAACCTACTCCCTCCTAACTCACATATTATGGGCTTTCATCAATAATAATATACGATCAATTACTCAAATATACTTGATTAGTCGAGAAGACCATGTTTCCCCTCCTCGTTTGTGTCTGATTGGACATAAGGCTCGGCCATCGCTGTCTGATGGTAGCCTTGCCCTGGGCTGTCGACTCTCTTTACCTTTTAGCCGAGATTAAATTTATACACAATTTTCTAACGTCAGCTTAAGAAAAATCCGAAAGGCCACTTCGAGTCCCAGCCTTGCAGAGGACACCATGTCAGGGCGCGATAAGCAGCGGGGAGGCGGATTAATGGCCGAAATTGCCTTTCGAGTTGGCTCTGAGCTTCGTCCATCTTTATTTGGCCCCACAGATCACTTTTGTCATCAGAAAGTTGAGTCCTATAAATCCAATATTGCCCAATTCAATAAAGAAAATCGGAGTCTGTCTTAGCCAGTCTGCGTCTCTTAGCTGAGGCGAAACCACACTGTTGCACCCAGATTGCCGGGCGCCCCTGGTGTCCAGCCGGCCAGGGGTCCCGGGGAGCCGGATTGCACTGGTGCTTACGAGGACCTCTCATTTCTTGGGGTGCGGGATTCCACGAGGAAGTCAGAGCTCTGGTTGGAGGACCGGAGAGCTGTCTGCAGTCCGGACGCGCTTGCTACCAAGTCAGGACTCCTGGAGAGTATTTGATCGGGAGCACCTGGGGGGCTCCGTCGGTTAAGCGTCTGATTTTGGCTCAGGTCACAATCTTGTGGTTTGTGGGTTCGAGCCCCATGTCGGGCTCCATGCTGACAGCTTGGGGCCTGGAGCTGCTTCAGATTCTGTGTCTCCTTCTGTCTCTGCCCCTCCCTCCTTGTGCTCTGTCTCTCTCTCAAAAATAAATAAACATTTTTAAAAATGCTTAAAAAAAGGAATATTTGACAGGAAGAGGACTCTGATAAGGCCTCGACCTGTCCCTCAGGACCCGGTGCAGGTCCTGCCCACTCCTGTGGCCTCTCTACCCTTCTCCACTGATTCTGGAGAATGTGGCCGACTGTTCTGGAACCACTGCCAGAGAGAAGACCTGGAGGAGAAGGAGGAGGAGGGAAATGAACCTGCAGCCATCGCCTCAGGTAGCTTGGGGCAGCGGTGCCCACCTCCTGCGGCCGCCGCTCTGGCCCCAGCACAGTGGGCGGCCGGGAGTCACGGTCCCCGGACGAGGGGCCACTCTCTCACCTCCCAGCACTCAGGGTCTGGGAGGCTGCCTTATTACAAAGTAACAAGTTAGCTTGTGACTGTTTCACGGATGCTGGAAGGAGACGCAAGACTCCCGGGTCAGAGACAAAGAAGTTCCCAGCACCGACGCCGGCCCAGCAAGCGCTGACATGCCGGTCCTCTGGGTTTGCCTCTTGTAGCGGAGTAGGGAGGGGGCCGGTGTGACGGCGCTGGGACTTGCGTGGCGGGGCGCACTCGAGTCGGCTCTGGGCACCATCCTGCCGAAACCTCTCCGCTGCCTCTGTCTCCTTGGTGACTTTTCTTCTGCTCCCTGACTCTCCTGTGCTGGGGCCCGGCTTGTTTCTCTCCTCTCTCGCTGGAGGGAGCGTCACTTCCGGGGCGACAAATGTCCCTTGGAGGAGCCCCACCCACGGCGAAGGCTTCTAGGCCCGATTTCCTGGGCTGACCTTGCCTTGACACAGGCTTTTGTTTGCAGCTCTGTTACCCGCTGGGCCAGAGCTGTCCTAAATCCTTTCTGGAATAAAAAGGGAACCGTCGCACGGGTGTGAGCACAGGTGCGTACACCCTCAGAGCCTGGCTTCTGTGTCACCCCTGCAGTCTCAGTGCTCCATGTAGGGCACTTAGTAGGTCCAGTAGTAGTAGTTGGTTGAATTATTGAGTCAACACTTGGATTCGCTTTTTTTGAGGGGGGGGGTCCAAACTTTGATTGATTGATTGAGTTTTAATTTACACCCATGTTAGCATACACTGCAACAGTGAGCTCAGGAGTAGGTTCCTTAATGCCCCTTATGTTAGCCCGTCCCCCCTCCCACAACCCCTCCAGCAACCCTCTGTCATTCTCCATATTTAAGAGTCTCTATAGTTCGTCCTCCTCCCTGGTTTTATAATATTTTTGCTTCCCTTCCCTTATGTTCATCTGTTTTGTATCTTAAAGTGCTCATGTGAGCGCAGTCACATGATATTTGTCTTTCTCTGACTAATTTCACGTAGCATAATACCCTCTAGTTCCATCCATGTAGTTGCAAACGGGGAGATTTCATTCTTTTTGATTTGCAAGTAATATCCGTTCATCCATTGATGGACATTTGGGCTCTTTTCACACTTCGGCTCTTGTCGATACGGCTGCTGTAAACATTGGGGTGCACGTGCCCCTTCGAAACAGCCCCCCTGTGTCCCCTGGGTAAATACCTAGTAGTGCAATTGCTGGGCCACAGGGTAGTTCTGTTGTTAATTTTTTGAGGAACCTGCACACTGTTTTCCGGAGCCGCTGCGGCAGTCTGCGTTCCCGCCAGCATGCGACAGAGGTCCTCTCTCTCCGCATCCTCGCCGACCGCTGTCGTTGCCTGGTTGTTAACGTTAGCCGTTCTGGCGGGTGTGCGGTGGTGTCTCGGTGTGGGTTTGATTTGTGTGTCCCTGACGATGAGTGACGTTGAGCGTCTTTTCATGTGTCCGTTAGCCATCTGGATGTCCTCTTTGGAAAAGTGTCTGCTCATGTTTTTTTCCCATCTCTTCACTGGATTATTTGTTTCTTGGGTGTTGAGTTTGATAAGTTCTCTATAGATTTTGGAGACTAGCCCTTTATCTCCTATGTTGTTTGCAAATATCTTCTCCTATTCTGCCAGTTGCCTTTTAGTTTTGCTGATTGTTTCCTTCACTGTGCAGAAGTTTTTATTTTGATGAGTCCTAACAGTTCATATTTGCTTTTGTTTCCCTTGCCTCTGGAGACGTGGCGAGTAAGAAGTTGCTGTGGCCGAGGTCAAAGAGGTTGTTGCCTGTTTTCCCCTTGAGGATTTTGATGGCTTCCTGTCTTACATTTAGGTCTTTGATCCATTTTAAGTTTATTTTTGTGTGCGGTGTAAGAAAGTGGTCCAGGCTCATTTTTCTGCACGTCGCTGTCCAGTTTTCCCAGCACCACTTGCTGAAGAGACTGTCTTTATTCCATTGGATGTTCTTTCCTGCTTTGTCAGGATTGGTTGGCCAACTGTTTGTGTGTCCATTTCTGGGTTCTCTATTCTGTTCCACTGATCTGAGTGTCTGTTCTTGTGCCGGTACCATACTGTCCTGATGATGACAGCTTTGTAATACAGCTTGAAGTCTGGGATTGTGATGCCTCCAGCTCTGATTTTTTTTTCAAGATTGCTTTGGCTATTTGTGGTCTTTTCTGGTTCCATACAAATTTTAAGATTGTTTGTTCTAGCTCTTTGAAGAATGCTGGTGTTATTCTAATAGGTATTACATTGAACATGTAGATTGCTTTGGGTAGTATTGACATTTTAACAATATTTGTTCTTCCTATCCAGGACCATGGAATATTTTTCCTTTTTTTCCTTTTTTTTTCTTCAATTTCCTTCATAAGCTTCCTACAATTTTCAGTGTATAGATTTTTCACCTGTTTGGTTAGATTTATTCCTAGATATTTTATGGTTTTTGGTTCAACTCTCAGATGCTTAGCCAACCAGTTGTCATGAGAAGCAGCTAAGAGGACATATGCAAGGGGCACCTGGGGGTCTCAGTTGGTTAAGCATCAGACTTCAAATCAGGTCAAGACCTCACGGTTCGTAGGTTCAAGCCCCACATCGGGCTCCATGCTGACATTTCAGAGCCTGGAGCCTGCTTCAGATTCTGTGTCTCCTTTGCTCTCTGCCCCTCCCCCATTCATGCGCGCGCGCGCGCGCGCGCGCGCGCTCTCTCTCTCTCTCTCTTTCTGTCTCAAAAGTAAATAAACATTAAAAGAAATTTGAGAGAATATATGAGCAAGTCTGAGCGGCATCTGATTCAGAGGAGACCATCAGGAAGCAGTAGACAGTGTTCTTAAGCCTTGTTCTGGGTCCATTGGCTCGTCTGTGCTTCCCCGTCGGGGCCCTGGGAAACTCACTTAGGAAGCCAGTTCCACAGCTCCCCCTGGAGAAGACTCACTTCCTCAAAGGACGGTTCTAAACGTTTACGCCCACCCCCCATTCCTGTTCTATAAAGAGAAAGGAGGGAGAATGAGCACCTATCTACAGAAAATAAAGAGAGTGATCCCAGTGAGTCACTCACCCCACTGAGACTGGCGGGCAGGGGCATCTTGGAGGCAAATGAGGAGCCCCGTGGGTCCTTGGTGGTGGGCTATGACAGACCCCACACCAAACCCCCGTCTTTGTCTTTCCTGGGGCCCTGAGAGACAAAGGGAGGTGAGGCCTCGGGCTCTACAGCTCCTGGGTTTTGATGCTTCAGTTTTCGGAGTTAAACTTGCCCCACAAGCTACAGGCAGGTGTGTGGGGATTTAAGGTGCGTTTCCAGGCACCCACACTCAAACCATTGACGTCCACGGGAGGACCTGGAATGCCCACGGTGGAAATGCCAGCCTGCCTGAGTACTGACCCCAGATGAGTGTCGGCAGCCTCTGCCCCGCTCAGCTCAGCGTCCTGGGGAGGGACCACCGACCTCTGGCCTTAGCCCTTCACCATGCCTCGTGGACTGTGACCAGCTTGTGAAGGGGAGCGCTGACCACCTTGGTTCACTGGACCTTCCTCCAGTTGGACCGGCTAGGCCCCTTCCCCAGGCTGCAGGGCTCTGTGGCTTCTGGCAGGGCTGGGAATAGTGTGTGAGAGGAAGAGCAGTGGGGTGGGGGGTGGTAGGTGAGGTTCCAATGTAGCCTCAACACTGGCAATCTCAGAATTGGGAAATTTGGGAAAGTGAAAAACAAAACCTAAGTGTCAGTAAATGCCAAAGGCACCTGCCAGGCCATGGGTCTGTAG
>NC_043700.1:191496433-191522473 GCF_006229205.1 Suricata suricatta
CTGCAGCAAAGCACCACAAAGAGGGGGCTGAACAACACAGACTTACTCTCTAGAGACTGGAGGCTGGAAGCCAGAGATCAAGGGTCAGCAGGGCTGCGCTTCCCCTGAAGGCTCTGGGGGAGGATGCTCCCTCCCTCTCCAGCTCCTGGTGGCCCCTCGTGGCCTTCTGTCTGTGTGTCTCTGTCTCTGTCCCCGCCTCTTAGAAGGGCTCCAGTCATATCACACGTAGGGCCCACCGTGCTCCCGTGTGGAGAACCCTCACTGCCACATCTGCAATTACTCTGCTGCCAGAGAAGGTCACGTTCACACGTCCTGGGGGTTAGGGCTACAGCAGTTTGGAGGGGACACAATTCAACCTCTGACAACATCTAGCTGCTCTCTTGGGGCGATTACTCTGCGGCAGCCTTGCTGGAACCGGCCCCTCTTCGGCACTGCTCACGTCACTCTGTCCCTGGGTGCCCCCTGGGTTTCCCCCCTTGCTCCTCGGGACCCGGGTGAGGAGCAATCCCGTGTGGAATGACGGCACCGTGGCTCTCCCCTCGCGGCTCCCCATTGTTAGCCGGCTTTACCCCAAGGCGGAGCCTCCCCTGGGCAGTTCCCAAGGCCCCAGGGACGCTGCCGGAGGCTGGGTGAGAGGTCAGGATGGAGGGGCTAGTGGGGCCCCCGAGTCTCCGCTGAACGTGAGGCCTGTGATGGGTGGTGGATGGAAGAGGCGTCCCCGCCTGACCCAGGTGCCTGAGTGGGAATCCGGCCTGGGCGCCTCCTACCCAAGCGCCCTGGGGCGAGTTGCCTCCAGTTACTCATCCGGAAAACGGGATGAGGAGAAGACACTGGGTTAAATGAAGGAAACGGCCCACCACCGTCCACAGCGAGCAGGTGGGGGCGGGGCCGCTGCCATCTGCCCGACGGGTGTGCGGGGTGCAGCCTTCCCCCTGGACCTGGCGCCTGACCGGCCTCCCGCCGCCCTGTCACCGTCACGGCCCGCCTGCAGGTGAGCTCACTCCTGGGTGCTCCCTTCATCTGCACAAGATGGGCATGCTGCCTCCTTGGGGACCCAGAGCATGTGCCAGCACTCACTGAGCCCCCACAAAGGTGGGCTGCGGTGACGGGGACTAAGGTTGGACCCTGCCGTGCCCCTCCTGAAAACCCCAGGGACCTCGAACGTGACCTTATTTGGAATAGGGTCTCTGCAGATGTAGACAGGGTAAGCTGAGGTCACACTGGAGGAGGGTGGGCCCCAGTCCACCGGGTGGGGTCCTGATAGGGAGAACACAAGACACAGACATGGGGGGGCCATGTGACGATGGAGGCAGGGACCGAGAGGAGGTGGCCATCAGGAGACCGAGGGGTACGGCCCGCCAGAGCGGCAGGAAGCTGGACGCTTTCTCCCCGGAGCGTGGGAAGGAGCGAGGAGGCGCCACCCCACCTTGATGTTGGACTCCTGGCCTCCGGGACTGGGGGGCGCCACGCTGCGGTCCCTGCTAGCCGGTTCTGGCCGCCCCGGGACACGAGCACAGACCCTGGCCGGCCTTCTGTATCCCGTCTGCGGCCACAGCTGCTGTGAGGGGAAAGAATTTGGGGGTCCCCCCTCAGGAGCTGAGGAGCATCGCGCCTTCTGGGGGTGGGGGGCCCCTTGGGGAGGGAAGCGGAGGAAGGAAAATCCCCTGGACCTCCCTGGGCCCCGCGTGCCCGGAGCGCGGCGGGCGTGCATAATTTGTTTGCTTTGCAATTCTCTCCCCTCAGTGGAGACAAATCGGTTTGTACAGGGACAGGATTTGCCGGGTGTGGGCGGGGCTGTGGGGGAGGAGCTGGCAGTGGGGGGAGGGTGTGCCCAGGTGGGCCCTTTGTTGGGGGGGGCGCCGCCCCGCTCCGAGGCCGCTCCGGGGCGCCGCACACTCAGGCCTCTGCTCGTGTATCCAGGCCCCGCCGCACCCCTGTCACCCTGCGGGGGCCTCCAGAGGACACAGCTCCTGGACCGCCGCTGGGACCCTGATCCGAGGCGGGGCCCCGCAGGTGCCCTGAGGACCACTCGGTGAGGGCGAGGCCGGAACACTGTTTAGCAAATAAGAATAAAAACGATTAAAAACTCCCCAAGCCCCACTTGGTGTCCCAGCAGAGAGGACAACAGCCACGGGGTGTGGCGGCCACATGGGGCTGTGCGGGGCACACCTGCTCCCGGGCGGGCAGGAGGGCGCTGAGCCCCTTGCCTCCCCCGCCCCGTGGGGCCGTCTGCCCCCGACGCCGGGTGCAGCCTTCAAGCGGTGGGATGCCCGTTCATCGGTCCTGTCTGGGGATGGCAGGGCAGGAATGGGGCCCGTGGACATCACAGAGGGAAACTTAGAGGGTCCCCGCCAGCGGGGCACTGGCGCTCGCCCCTGGGGCCCGGCACCCGGCATCCAGACGCCATCACAGAGCAGGATGGAATTAAAAATGAGGGGTCAGGGCCAAGGGAAAATAGGAACAGAAACACGACATGAAGCCAGAGGTAAGGACAGCCCGCAAAATGTGTCCCGGGAGCCCTGACACTCATGCGAGGCATGTTGGAAATCCGAGCCTGGACTTCAAACCAAAGAGGGAGAGAGAGTTTTAGGATTCACGTCTGCAGGATTGAAAACATCGATTATTCAGAGGAAAGAAAGGGCGTCCTCATGCCAGAGACCAGGGAATTGGTGACAGGGAGAGCAGGTGGGTAACTACCACATTCAGCAAGTATTTATTGAGGACCTACTATGTGCCCAGTGTAGGGGGTAAGGGGCCGAGCCCGGGAGCACAGTCTGCAGGCGTGGAGGGCTCCGTGGTCCAGGGGTGGCTCACGTCAGATGCTGCTCTCAGCCTAACAAGGGTCCTGGGGGGAGAGACCCCCCGGCCCCATCTCCAGGTGACGTGGGCTCCGGCTCTTACACAAGGCCCAGCCCGGTCCCCGCGGGGAGAGGCTCCCAGTGAACCCTTTCGTATCTCTGCATCTGACGAGGCTCAGAGTCTGGAAGCGGCGTTCGGGGTGGAGGGCGCTCAGACGCATCCCTGGATCTAACGCTGCCCAGACGCGGCCCAACTCGAGAGTAAGACATAGCTGGGGGGAGCAGACGGGTCCCGGAGCCCGCGGTGCACCTGCCCTTATGTGCGGGCTCCTGGCACAGGCCGTGAGGAAGGCCGCCCCGCTGGCTACGGCTGGCCTGGCTTGGCTGGAGAAGCCGTCCCCAGTGAGCGACAGCAGAGGAGTCTGACCGGGGTGTGGAGCAGCCGTGGCCCCGGGGGTCAGGCGGTGTGCAGGCCGGCCCACGTTGCCAGAATTAATACATAAGATAAACAGACCCCCGGAGGCACCGATCAAATTCTGCGGCCCCGGGTCAGAGGTCTGCTCCGTAGGTGTGAGGAAAGGTTTAGGGAGGACCGGGGTCAAATACGTGCGCCCAGACAGGCTGACCAGGGCTGGCTCCTGCCCTCCTGCACCCGGCGGGGCTCTCGGGGGGGGGCCCCTTGGGGGGGTGGAGCCGACGGAGCGGACTCATTACTCAGAAAGGCCGAGAGAGTTGTCTCCCGCTGCTCTCGGCTGCCCGAGCACATCAGCGTCAGCCCTCGCCCGGCCCCCAGGGCCCCGGGGCCCCGCTGCTCCAGGTCCTCTGTGACTCCAGGGGACAAGGAGGCCCTGCGGCCGGCCGGCGGAGGGGTGAGGCGGGGTCCCAGCCCGAGACAGGGAGCTCACTACTTCATGGGGCATCTCCGAGAACGTGACGCCCTGTGACACACTGGGGTTTTAACGACTCTCCCCTTTGAGAAAGCCCGTCCCCACGTGCGGTCAGGGCCTCAGGTCTCTGTGGTGACTAATGGCCGCCATAACGGTCACCGGTGAGATGTGGGCTGACTGAACGCAGCGGCCAGAAGAAGGAAGCGCGCGCGCACACACTCACACACACACACACACGCACACACACACACACACACACACACACACACACACACACGCATGCACGCACCACGGGTGGTTGGGAGGCGTGGTCTTCTTGTCCTTAAACTGATGGCCAACAACGCAGGAGGTGCAGAGGCAGACCCTCTGGGAACAAATGACAGAGGGGACTGTCATCTGAGGACAGTGTGGTAGGGGGGCCACTTCACCCTCCTGACTAGCTCTCGGGCTGTGGGGGGGCAGGAGGCCTTGGCAGACGAGTCCCCATACAGGAAGAGCCCCCTTCTGTGGGACAAAGGCCCCCCCCCCCGCAGGACGAGCCCCCCCCCCCAGGACGAGCCCCCCACCCCAGGCAGAGCCCCTCTGGGAGGCGGGAGATGGGAAGCCAGTGTGCCTGGTGGAGACCTGAGGCTCTCAGCTTCCTGTTTGCCTGGGGCTAACCTACAAGGTCAGGCAAGAAGTCCTGTCTCCTCCAACAGTGCCAGGTGGGGGGCTCTGGCAAGTAAGGTCTGCAGTGGGAGGAGGGCGCTATGACCCCACAGTGGGGGAGCGTGAGGCTGCAGGGCCAACCCTGCCTGGAGCCTCCCTGGGTGCCCCCCCCCCCCCCCCGGGGCTGTTCACACCCCTGCACCCACCACCAGTCCCCACCTGCCCCAGGCATCCCCCACCCTGGCGCCTTGCCTTGCCCTCCTGCCCCTCCCCCCCTCCCCCTCCTTCTCCTCCCCCCTCCCCCTCCTTCTCCTCCCCCTCCCCCTCCTTCTCCTCCCCCTCCCCCTCCTTCTCCTCCCCCTCCTCCCGCTCCTCCCCCTCCCCTTCCCTGGTGGTGGGGAAGCCATGCTCCTGCCCCAGGAGAGACGACCCCAGGGCGGCGCCCGAGGACACCCTGGGCAGACGGGGACTCTGGGCCTGTCTACACAGTGTTCATCAGAAGGTGGAGACCCCGGGGTCTTGGGGTGCCCCTCACTGCTGCCCCCTCTGTGGTGTGGACAGACAGACACACGTAAAGGTCCCCAGTTGGCCTGGAAACATGATCGGGCCCCCCCCCCCCCTCCGGCGAGGACAGGGCGCCGCCCCTGCTATGATTGGCAGGATTCTGTCTCCACTCAGCTTCCTCCCGGGGACATTCCAGAGTCAAATCCATCCACAGCCCCACACACGTACCCCCACCGCGCGCACACACGCACACACACTCACACACTCACACCACAGCGGGGTCTCAGCAAACCAGGCTGGGGCCACGCTCGCCCGCCCTGCAGAGGTGGCCTGGGCTGGGCACCAGCTGGGGCTGCAAGAGCCCAAGATAGGGAAACTGAGGCACGGGTGTCACGAGATCCTCACGCGGTCTCTGGAGGGGGTGAGGGGCGGCGCCCGGCCGTCTGCCGCGGAGGGATCTCGAGGTCGCTGCGCCGCGGGGACTCCCCGTGTTTTCCGGGACCTGCCAAAAAGAACTCGTTTGCAGGCCGTGTGGGGAAGGCTGTCGCTGCATCAGGAGAAGAAAGCTCCAGGCTCCTAAATCACGCGGCCCCCACCGACCGCGTCCCCGGGACTTCCTGAGCGGCCCCCTCCCCCGCTGCGAGGATGCGCGCTCCCACCGCGGATCTTTAGCTGAGGCCGGGGGGAGGGGTCCAGCCGGGAGCACGGGAGGGAAGGATGGTTTCATTACATCAGTTTACAGTAAAAAGGGCCTCAAGGCTCTCACCTTACAGCGTGTCAGGCACAGCGCACAGTGGGGCGTCAGAATCACTGCTCCCGGCGGCCCCAGCTCTGACATCCCAAGTTTGGCCACTCTGGCATTGCCAGGGCAGTGCCTGTGCCAGCCCCCTCCAGCCTCCCCTCCCGGCACAGCCAGACCGTGAACTCTAGATAGCACCGGCTTCCCTGACCCGCCTCCCTCACCCCCTCCCTCGGCCCCTCCAGGCTCCAGTTCACTGGTGGGTCTGGAGGGGTGGGCGGGAGGGGCCAGAGCGAGCAGAACTTGAACCCCAGCTTCTCCACTTGCCCACCGGCTGGATGCCCAGGAGCAGACCCTAGACAACTCGGGCTTTGGCCATTCGTTCATTCACGCGGGCCCCCTGCACACATTCATTCAACAAACATCTGTTACATTCCTGTGCCAGACAGCGTGTTGGCACCTGGGCCTGGCAAGCCAGCCCGCTGCGGACCTGCCCTCGGGAGCCCGCTCTGGTCCACTTGCCTAATTCTGCACCCAAAGGGCCCTTTTCCAAGAAATGCAGTTATAACTCACACACCACAAGATTCACCCACCAAAGTGTGCAATTCGGTGGCTTTTAGTGTGCGCACAGAGCAATCTGACCGTCACCACGATCAATTTTAGAACATTTTCAACATCCCCCAAAAGAAACTCCAAACCCATTAGCAGTCACACCCCATTCCCACTCCCCCTCTGCCCGCCAGCCTCTGGCAGCCCGAGCCTGCTTTCTGCATCCACGCGGCTGCCCACTCGGATGGTGCCCATCGCGCAGGCACACGGCAGGCGGCCTTGGTGGCCGCTCCTCCCCCGAGCTTCCTGTCTGCCGGGCTCGCCCAGTGATGGCAGGTGTCAGACCTGCATCCCTTTCACGGCTCCGTAAGCCTGCGCTGTGCGGACGGACCACGTCTCGCTCATCCGCTGGTGGACATCAGCTGGTGGCCGGCATTTGGCCAACATGAAGACTGTTGCCGTGAACACTCACATCAACTGTCTTACGTGCCCGTGTTTTCAGTTCTCTGGGGTGGAGGCCTCGGAGCTGAATGGCTGGGAACAGCGTTTGAATCCTGCAACTTCGTAACTTTTTCTGACCTCAGGCCATGCAAGTCCTCTTCCCGTGTTCTCCAGGGCCGTTCTCGGACGCTTCCTGTCCATAAGCCTGGTAGAATCCGTTCACTGGGTCACACACACACACACACACACACACCCACGCACGCACGCACGCAGTTAGGGAGAGGACTGACATCCTGAGGCTCAGAGACTTTGTCTCCATGAACATGGGACACCTCCCAGTTTAGTCAGGTCTGCCCAAGCCCTGTCAACATGTTTGATGACTTTCTCCAAAGGGGTCTTTCCTGTCCTTTTAAAGGTTTATTGCTAGGTGCTCCATATTTGCTACTGCTATTGTAAAAATTAGATTTTCTGTTTGCTCCTGCCTTAAAGTAATGCATTTAAAAGTATATATTAATCTCGTATTCAGAAACCTTGCTAGTCTCTGACGAATGCTAATAATTTAGCGATAGATTATTTGGGGCTTTCTATAGAGAATAATCGTGTCGTATGAAAATAGTGACAACTTGGATTCCCCCACCTCCAACCCAGTGAATTGTGTCTACTTTGTCTTGCCTTCCTGAGCTGGCTGGGACCTCCCAGTCATGCTGACTTGGGGTACCCCTCTTGTCTTGTTTCTGACGTTACGGAGGACGTGCGTAACAGCTCACCCCTAAGTTCTGTTTGTGCAGATTTGGTTGATAATCAATGTTGGTTAAGAAAACCCTCCAGTCTAATTTGCTAAGGTTTTTAAATGTCGAAAGAGGGCTTCCAACTTTTTACACATATTTCTTCATTGATTTTTTTTTGTCACAGCAACCTATGAGATGGGTGCCTTTATCCTCACTTTACAATGAGGCCCAGAGAAGTACAGACACCTGACCAAAGTCACACAGCAGCAGCGGTGCTCAGAGGCACTTTCAGTCCGGAGCTCGGGTCACCGACCACGGCACTGCTCTTTCTATAGCAAGAATACAACAATTAAAAATCAAAAGTCATGCAAATGGCAACCAAATCTGAAATACGATTCTTTGATATATTGAACCAATCTTTGCCGAGATGCTTAAGAGAAACAGGAGACGGGGCTCAAATAAACAACACAGAAAGGAGGAGATGCAACCACGCACACCAGTGTCGCCGGATCCTAGGACACTGTGATCAACAACTTTATGTGAATATATTTGAACAATCTGTAGGAATGGCTTTTTCCAGAAACACGTGTTGTCAATGTTTATTTCGGGGGAAACAAAACGCACAACCATGAAAAGACCTGAGAAGCCCCCGCCATTTAGAGGTGAGGTTTCCTCTGTCCTCAAGAGCCGAGCCTCTCTCCCTGGTTCAGACTGTTTTACATATAATAGCTTATCATCAAATTGGTTTCCATACAACACCCAGGGCTTCTCCCCACAAGTGCCCCCTCGGTGACCACCACCCCTCCCTCTGCCCCCTCCCCCTTCAGCCCTTCACGGGCCGACACCGAGCCTCAGGGAGGAACCAGCACGTGAGATCCAACAAGACTGATCTTAGAAAGGCAAAGTGGTTTCAGCAAAATCGTGAGTCGGTCCCGACACTGAACATCCCGCTGGAGCGAACAAAGGTCTTTGCTTGGAGAACACGTGGATTAGGGGCAGCTGCGCCGGTCAGGACCCCAGGGCAGGAAGGCCCCCAGTCGGATCCAAGCAGAGAAACTGGCCGAGGCAAGAGCGGTAGATTGGATCACATCAAGATTTAAGTGAACTGCCGGACAAAGACGAGGAGCGAAGATCAACATCAGGCAGCAGACAAGACGTGTAGCGCATCCCTCGGACGGAAGGCTGATACCAGGACCCATAAATTATTGCCGTAACTCAGTGACGAGAAAGACAAACAACCAGTAGAAAATAGGCAAAAGATATACAGGCAAGAGGAAATGACGCGCAGACAGAGCTGCCCGGGCGGCTGTCAGATCGGCCCCCCAGGACCTGAGAAAGAGCGGGGTCCCAGCCTCCCTCCTGGGGGGCTCACGCCGAGAGGCTGGGACACACGGGCCAGAGGCACACGCAGGGGCTTGACGTGGCCTCGCTGGTCCTGGCAAAAGGCTGGGAGCAGGCCCTGTGCCCATGGTGCGGGGTGGACAAATAAACGGAGGCACATTCTCATGATGAAATGCCCGGTGAAAGTATTTCCAGCGTCCTACGTACATTTTGGGGCACGCGGTGGACCAGGGTATTGCTCACAAATGCCTGCGCCGCAGAAGAGCGAGGGGACTTGGGGGGGCCGCGGCGCACAGCTGTGCCCCTGGGGCTGACAGGCAGACTTCACCTGTGACCCGACCATCTTTGTTTCAATAAACCTAAATAAACATGCAAAAACGTGAGCACTCGTGGATTCTCTGGGGTCAGGAACACGGGTGGAATTTTTTCTCTGTGCCTTTTGTGTCTTAAAACTTCTTGGAAAGAGTTACAGCAGGACTGAGGACACTGGGGATGCGGGGAGGGGTGAGGTGGAGGGGAAGGGGCGGGGCAGCCGGGGGCTTCCCTCACCTTCCCGGAGCCGGAGCCGTGACTCACCCCGGCCCCCGCAGGTGGCTCCTCGTGGTTCCTGGGTATTGATCGGAGACTCACTCTCGGGCCGCAGGCTCCCTGGCTGGTGTCCGCAGTGGAGCCAGTGAGTGGGGTGTACAGAGAACACGGTCGGGGAGCGGTCGGGCCAGGGGTTGGAGACCCCTCTCTCGGGCCAGCTGCACCTCCCAGGTCCTGGGTGGCCTTTCTCACCCACACACTGACAAGCGGGGTCTGGCCGACCTGTCAGGACAGCTCTGAGGGGGCTGGGTGTCTACACACCCGAGTCCCCACATGCAGCACCGGGACGCCCCGAAGTACCGGCTGCAAAGGGAGTGTCTGTCTGGGGTCTTGAGGGGTGAGTAGGAGTTTACAAGACGGAGCCGAGGGCATGGCGTGGACAGAGGTGCGGCGGCCTGACGGGGCCTCGCAAGCCCAGGAGGCTGCGAACGGTGGATTGGTCTCACCCTCCCGTGAAGGGCCCCCTCCATCCCACCTGGGACTCTGGCACCCGCTGGGCAACCGCCAGGAGGCGGAGCTCCAGAGTTGCACCTCTGTTTCCCCCTGCCCCTGTCCTGAAGTTGGGGGCCCCTCGGAGGGGCGCAGTTCACGCTGGGGTCCGGCGCGCGGAGATAAAGAAGTCATCTGCCTCCCAGGACCACTGCAGGCCGCCTTTCTCCTCCATTATCATTCTGGACCAAATCAATATCCAAACAGCCAAGTCTAGACGCATAAATGTCAAACTATTTAACAAGAAGCAGTTAGTGCAGAAAAAAACACTTAAATGGCAATTGAAGGGCCTGATGAGCCTTAAAGTAGCTTAGGAGGATTTATGGAAGATCAAAACAGGTTAACTAAGCCTGGAGCGTAGCCGGGCGGCCGGCGAGGACGTGGGGCTTTATCCCCCTGGCGGGCGGCTGCGCGGGGCTGCGGGGCCCCCCGCGGAGGGAGCCCTCTTCTTCTGGCTCATTTCCACCCGGGCCAGGTGACAGGTCGTGTGCGTGGTAGCCATCCGAACGGAGGTGACGTGGCAGGACTGAAGTCAGCTGCAGGGCTGGGGCCGCAGCCCTGCCTTCCGCCTGAGCCCTCGTCCCCAGACTTCCTCTGCGTAACTGTGACAAGGGCCACGACCATCTTCCGGCCCACCTGGAGGTGGGGGCTCTCACCTCCGGGTGGAGGAGATGAAGCAGGGGCCCCCGGCCTGGCTCCGCCGCTGCTGGGTCTGCAGGCGCCTGAATCCTGCGCCCCCCGCCCCAGGCCCATGTGCCCCTCCAGCCCGGCTGCCACGCCCACACCCAGCCCAGTGTTGCCTCCTGGTCCACAGAGGCCCAACTGCCCCCAGAGACGGAGCGAGATGACCCCCCCATGACCCATCTCAAGTGCCCTGTAACTGCCCACTTGCTGTTTAGTGGACTCAATGATGGCTTCTTAATTGTTGGTAATGACTTCAGGCCCGTCCAATTATTGCCGCACTTAAGGAGGGCCCATAAATCACCTGCAGTTGGCAGAACGCGAATGAGGGTAAGATTGGAAACTACTCGGTTCCACAGGCTGCACCCCGCCCTCCCCCATGGGCGGAACCACTGCCCCTCCCCCACAGACCACACCCTGTCCCTCCCCCACAGGCCCCACCCATCCCACAGGCCCTCCCCCTCCCCTCCCCCACAGGCCGCACCCCAGCCCACCTGCCACACCCCGCCCCTCCTTCTGTAGGCTTCTAGGGCAGAGTCCTGCTTTCCGGCAGGGAGACCACCCCCAGAGCAAGAGATGTGATTCACAGGATGCATCAGCAAGTTCCATGGTCATGCCCCAGAGTCTTCTTTCTTTTTTTTAATTTTTTAAATTAAAACAGATTATTTTAACATTTATTCATTTTTGAGAGACAGAGTGCGAGCAGGGAAGGGTCAGAGAGAGAGGGAGACACAGAATCCGAAGCAGGCTCCAGGCTCTGAGCTGTCGGCACGGAGCCCCATGTGGGGCTCGAACCCACGAACCACGAGATCGTGACCTGAGTGGAAGCCGGACACTTAGCCGACTGAGCCCCCGGCGCCCCGGAGCAGCAGTGAGCAGAGGCCGGCAGCTCCCACACCGCTCAGCCGAGGGCCCCCTTCTGGAGGCAGCCGGCGGAGTCTCCTCCAAGGAGGCCTGACCACGATCCACAGGTCACGGCTGCCGCCGCCTCAGGTCACAGTGATGGCCGCAGCGCAGCGACCCTGGGCCTCCCGTGGGGACCTGCCCTGGCCCCGCCCGGCCCCTCACTGCACTGGGCTCAGCACCCGCCCCCTGCCACCCTGTGCCCGGGATGCAGTATGTGCTCGGTGAATGCCTTCTGTCCACTGCACTGGTGACGTTTTTGTTTGAAATTAAAGGACTGCCTTCTGGCCGAGTGACGTCTGGATGTCTGGAGAAAGCATCCTGGTGCAGAAGAGCTTAAGGCACTGGATGAAACAAACATGCATTGCAGACTTTTTCTATGCGTTTCATCTTTTACAACGCTTCTCTGAGCTGCTCGGAAAGAAAGAGGAGGCCTCGATGGCCAGCAATGACGTGAGACCGAGTCCAGGACGGTGAGCAGCACGGCAGGTGGGCTGTCCCCGGGGGACCTCTGCCCATCTCGGGCCTCCTGGCAGCGAGCTGGGAAGGGCCTCCTGGAGCTGATGACAAGCTGCAAAGTCAGGGCGCACGCAGGGTCACAGGCGGGCCAGACACCCCGACCTGAGCAGGCACTTGTGAAATGGGATGAGTGGACAGGTGTCACCTCGTAGAGGGGTCCACGAGCTCTGCTGACACACGGGAGCGCCCGCAAGAGCCCGGGCAGCGCTGCGTGGCCCCAGGAACCGGGCAGAGGGGGCGGCGCGTCTGCGCAGGGAGCATGCCTAAACCCGGGCCTCGGAACTTTCCTGCACCGTAAGTTACGCTTAATACAAAGTGACAGCGAAAACTAACACCTGAGGGCGAGCCGCCACATTTAAAACCCGCAGAATCAGGTCCACAGAGACCGCAACAGCGGCAGCTTCAGGCGAAGGATAAATCTGTTTTGTATAAAGAACTGAGACCAAGGAAGAGCAGTGAGCAGCGCCGACCGATCTGCTTTGCAAGAACCAAAACGAAATTCTGAAAATGGGAAATGTGAAGCCTGAAACGGCAGACACAGCCCGTGAGTGGAGTCAGGACAACCAAGGAGGGAACTGGGCAGGGCAGAAGGGACTCGGGGAGGCGCCCAGAGGTGGCCCCCGGAGCACAGGCGAGGAAGGGGCGAGGAGACAGGACGGGAGAGCAGGCGAGGCTCTAGCAGACCCGGGGGCGTCCCTGGAGGAGAGAGGGGAGGGGCTGGAGGAGCAGACGGAAGGACTCGGGTGCAGTTCCAAGAGTCTGGTGGGATGAGACAGTCGGTCCTTGCTCTCCACGACAGACAGGCCAAGACGGGCTTTCAGGAACTACTCGTCACATCACTGCCGTGTCAGCCAAATAGGCTTACAATAAACCCCCCTCCACGGGGGGCGCCGGGGGCCTTAGTTGACTTCGGCTCAGGTCATGATCTCATGGTTCGTGGGTTCAAGCCCCGTGTCAGGCTCTGTGCTGACAGCTCGGAGCCTGGAGCTGCTTCGGATTCTGTGTGTGTGTGTCTCTCTCTCTGCCCCTCCCCTGCTCACATTCTGTCTCTTTCTTTCAAAAATAAATAAACATTAAACAAAATTTAAAAACCACTACCATAGGTACAGAGAATCACTGAGTTTAGATGAAAAGTTCACTGGATTGTGAACCTGAGCCTGCTGACACCTAGTGCCAAGGTCAAATATAAAGAGCAAACTTTGTCAGACACAAGCAGGAAGGTGAAGAAAAACGGACAAACCCCGTCACACAGGGACATGCAATATTGCTACCTTAGGAACATTATTAATTCATTACATTAATAGATGAAAGAAAAAAATGTTTGTAAGGACGCAGGTCTGAACCGGGCTCCATGAGACAACAGAAGGGCACACGTTGCCCAAGGCAGGAGGGACCACCCTTGTAACATTCTAAGGGCGGCCTAAGGATGGAGGCGAAGACGAGTCACGCCCTACGTGAGGGTCCTGGGCCCGCTCTGTGATTGGTCAATACTCTAAATGTGGTGATTGGGTCCCGCCAAAAGTAACACATACTCTAGGCAATGTGAATGGTTAAACCTGCTGTCAATAATATTGTACAATAATGATTGGACCCCTGTACCTGTGTCACAATTTCCTGTAACGCCCCCTTCCCAAACTCATGAAAGGCCCTGCCCCGCCATGTTCGGGGCTCACTCCACGTGGGTCCAGTGTGGTGTGGAAGTCTGTGAGCCCGAGTTTAGGCTGCTGGGCCTAAATTCGTAATAAAGCCCTTTGCTTTTGCATGTGTGACTCAGTCTCCCAGGTAATCTCTGGTTTTTGGGGGTGATATTAAAATCTGGGCATAACATGATCATCTCAATAGATATTCAAAACATTTTACAAAATTAATGATTAAAATCCATTTGTGTTCTTTAAAAACTTTGCTCTATCAGCAACGAGAGTGAGCATGGAACTTTGTAACCTGATAAAGAGCAGCAATAAAACGAGACAAAGAATCTTCCTGCAAACAGCCAACGATGAAACAAAAACCCCTAACTCCTCGAAAATCTGATGCAAAACCTAGTTCTCACACTCCCATTCACCTCGTACTGACAACAGTAGCCAGTGCAATAAGACAAGAAAAAAAAAAAGCAATGTAACAATTGCAAAGGAAGAAAGAGCTGTCATCATTGTCTTAATACAGAAAACCAAAGTGATCTACACAGAATCTGTTAGACCGAATGAAAGAATTTAGCAAGGCTTCTAGAAAAAAACAATAATAAATGAAAGTCAACTGCATTCACATGACACCAGTTAGAAAATGCAATTAAATATCACCGATAATGGTGACAAAAAGTGATCCACTAAGAGATACATCTGTGAAAAGGTGTGTAAGATCAGTGGGTAGATAATGAGAAGACAGCGGGAGGCAGCAGGTAGGTAAGACCTAATGAAGAAGTGTATTGTGCTGTGGATCTGAAGACGCGACATCATTAAGGCTTTGATCATTCACTAGTTAATCTATAGATTCAAACAATTCTAATCAAGTATCCAACAGATTTCTTTTTAATAAACCTAGGAAGCCAGTTTTATAATTTAAATGCAATAGCAAAAGCTGTGAGTAGCCAGATACTTAAGAAGAAGAAGGTGACCGTGGAAGATGTTCACCTCACTGGATACTGAGGATTCTTGAAAAGCTGTAACAGTTGCCGTGGCACGGTATGGCGCGTGGGCAGACACTGGGTGACTCCATGGACTGTTTAGGCATACACCTGTGCTGTGACGCCCAGATGCTGTGCCGGTGGGATGTACACAGATCTACTTTGAAAAGCGACCTCCAGTACAACGGATGATACACGGGCCACGTAGCCTAGAAGTCCTGCGGATTATTTTATCTATAATTCTCCTGTGTCTGTAAAATCTTATCAGAATTAACCAGAAGGAGATAGAAATGCAAATTTTCAGTCCTCCCCCAGGCTCCCTGCATCAGACACGGAAGGTGTGGCCCAGCAGCCTGGGTTCTAACAAGGTCAAGGTCAGTTAGACCTGTCCTAACAAGGTCGTGCGGATGCATGTTCAAGTTCAGCACTCCCTTAGAGAGACCTGTGCCCCTGTTCATCAGAGGCATTGTGCATCCTCAGAAGCACGGGGGACAGAGCTGCTGAGTGTGGACACGGGCTTGGTGTCACACCCTCCCTGGGCTCCCACCCCACCCTCCTCTTCCTCTCGGACGCCTTGACCCGTTGCTTCTCCCCTTTGCAATGTCCAGATGTATCTTGTGGGTGCCGGGATAGATCCAGGAGAAGCAACATAGATTATAAAAATCCCTGCACTCAGAGGAGCTTACAGGTTAGTGGGGAGATCAGGGTAAATTGCATACCGGAAGGTTTTCCAAGTCAGGGGCCGAGGGTTAACAAGAGAGTGCGGGAGCCCAGGGGCGTGGAGCTAGGGCTTGTGATTTTAAATGTGATGACCAGGGCAGGCCTCCCTGAGAAGGGACTTTTGAGCACAGCCTTGGGGGAGCGAGGGGGGCGGGGATCTGGAGAAGACTGTTCTGGGTGGAGGGGGCAGGTGGCGCAGAGGTGGGATGGGAGGGCAGTGCAGACCCGTGCCCTCTAACCGGAAGGCTGCAGGTGCAGGGGGGCAAGGGAAGCGGGAGTTCAGGTCTGGATGCAGAGACTGGGTGCCAAGCAGGTGCTTGGCCTGCTGGGTCTGCAGTTCAGGGCGAGGTTGGAGGTGTGGCCTGAAGGGTCTGTGGCCAGGAAGGGTGACACCCCTTGGGATGCTCGTGGCCAGAGACCAGCAGCACTGGGTGGAGCCCTGGGGCCCTCGGGAGCTGGGAGGGTGCAGAGAGGAGGCCAGGTCAGCAAGGGGAGAGAGGTGAGGGGGAGAGATCACCCGAATGCGTCAGTGCCCCGGGGCCGCGTCACGTGAACACAGAGCAGTCCCTAGGCTGTGACAGGGAGGATGGCAGGGACAGTGTTGGGGAGCAGCAGGAGGAGACTCGTGAGAGACAGGCCCCTCGCCTCTCCTGGTGCCGCTGCCGAGGAGCAGAGCCTGGGGCAGGAGCCGGCGGGCAGGGGCAGCTCAGCACCGGGGGCGGGGGAGCCCCCCAGACCCCCAGGGCGAAGTGCGGAGGGCTGACCCAGAGCCGGGCACCGTGGTGCGGGCAGAAGTCTTTCACGAGCGCTCTGGCTGATTCCGAAGTCCCTCAGGTGTGAGAACTCCACCCTGCAGGACCACGTGGGACCCCCGTGACCTCCACCTGCGGGCAACAGGCGAGTGTCAGAGGCCCCGGGGCCCCCGCCAGCTGCTCACTCGCGGAACCCGCTGGCTCCCTCCCTCTGGTCCCAGCAGCCCCGGGTGCTTCTGGCCGAGGCCAGGTCACTCCAACCTCTACCTCCATCGTCAGGTGGCCTCACCCCTGTGTGTCTGTGTGTCCTCTCCTCTCCCTATGGGGACACCTGCCATTGGATTAGGGCCCTCCCTAATCCAGGGCGATCTCATGTCACAATCCTGACCTTAGTGAATTCTGCAAATAACCCTATTTCCAAAGAAAGTCCCATTCTGGTGCTCTGGGTGGACCTGGCTGTGGAGGCCCCTCCTGCCCCGCTCTCCCCTTCCCGGTATCGATCTTGTTAGCACGGGTCAGAGTCCACCTCTGCCTCTGTTGCGTGAGTCCCTGGCTGTTTCTGACTCTCCACTGTGTCCCCGACACTGGGATGGGGCCTGTTACCTGGCGGGAGCTTATAAAGATGGCAGGGGAGGGGTCAGGGAGAAAGCAGACTTCGGGGGTCAAACGGGCTGGGGTGACCCCCTGAGCGTCCTCTGCAGAATGTCCGGGCTCTGTCATAAATCACTGGGCACACCCCCTGCCCTGATGCCTGGTGTCCTTTACACATGTCTCTGGACTGGCCCCTCCCCTCGGATAGGAGAAGCTGGGGACCCCGGAGAGTAGAGCAGTGTGGGAGGGGCAGAGTCCTCTGGTCCCTCCTGCGCAGATGCTCCCAGAAGAAAGAGAGGCCTTGACCTTGCTTCGAAGAACATGTTCCAGGAAGAACCTGACAGCGATTGATCGTGGGGGCAAGGAGGGGGTGAGGAGGGGGTGAGGAGGGGGCGAGGAGGAGGCGAGGAGCTCCCTGCCCTGCTCTCCCCCCCCCCCCCCCCCCCCCCCCCCCCCCCCCCCCCCCCCCCCCCCCCCCCCCCCCCCCCCCCCCCCCCCCCCCCCCCCCCCCCCCCCCCCCGACTGCCCTGCTCACTCCCCCCTACCCCATCCCCCGGGCCCCCGCTGCCCTGCTCTGGACCATTCTGGTTACCCGCATGGCCTTTCTCATCAGAAGCAAAGATGTTCGCCTAAATTTAGAAGGTTTTCTGGGAAGAGGGCGCCGCCGTGTGACCGTCAGCAGACAGAGAAGGGAACACACCCCAGCCCCTGGTCCCCTGCCCCAGCACTGGGACACTGACGTCCGTCCGGCGTGGAGGGCGGGAGGGGGCGGGGCGCTCGCGTCCTGACAGGCCCTTCCCCCGCAGGTGGCCAAGCGGGTGAGATTCTGCGTTCTGGTCAGAAGCGGGGCCATGCCTGAAGTCGCCGAACCAGCGAGAGGCAAACCAGGACCCCAGCCCCCTCCCTGCTCAGGCCTGTCTGGAGCCCCTCTCCGCTCCCCAAGACAGAAAGGTTATTTCCCCCGGCGACCGTCTGTCACGGGTCCAGACCGGGCCTCAGGCCTCTGTGCGGCTGTCCATCAGAAGGAGAGAGGACACTTGGTGGTGCAGACACCTGGTGAGGTCGGCCCCCAGACCAGTGTCCCCTTCGGGCTGCAGGCACCCCTGCCAGGGGCTGGGGTGGGGCCCTTGGACCCCATGCTCAGTGGCCACACGAGTAAAATGCTCTCCCGTCCCCTCTCTGCTGCCTGTCCTGAGGGGTAACTGTCTCCCATTATTTCCGCCCGCCCATCAGCCCGCGGGGCCGGAACTGGCCATGGAGTCCACGCCCTCTGTAGAAAGGGTGGGACACCCCCTGACATGTGGCCCCAGCCGACGGAGGGAGAACCAGAAGGGATCCCGTCTGAGCCTGGGGTCACCTTCCTGGAAGGCAGGACAAGGACCAGGAGGGGACCCAGCAGATGCCCCTGGCGCTGTCCCTGGTGCTGACTGCGGCCCGCAGCCCCTCAGCCCGCTCCGCCTTCTCCCCAGGGGCCAACCGGCCTCGCCCTGACCTGCCCCTCAGGGACTTTCCAGATCCCCGGCCCCCCTCCAACTCCCGCTGTGACCGCTCCCTTCAGGCACCCAGCGCTCACTCACCAACACTCCGAGTCGCCAGGCACAAGGTCACAGGGTGCCAACAATGAAGGAGATGGGCCTTGTCCCTGCCTTCTGGAGCCGGCGTGGGGGAGGCAAGCAGGCCCGAAAATAGATGTCCTATCAGGAAGAAGGTTCAGAGCCCCAGCAGGTACAAAGGAAGGGCCATATCCAGGGGCAGGACCCTGGTCATGCTTCCACTCAAAAATCTCGCCGAGCACCTGGGTACCAGGCTGGTTCCACCCGCGGAGGCCACGGGCAGTCCGAGGACTGCCAGTTGGCTTTGCTCATTGTCACTTGTGTATTTGAGCAAATTGAAATTCAACGCACCCTCTCAGGCCAGAGGCCCCTCTCCACCACGGGCCGTGTGGGTGAACTTGAGTGGGGTTTTAAAGAGAAGGAAACTCCCGGGCCTCGGTTTCCCTGTCTGTAGAGCAGGGACCAGTAGAACTCGCGTTGGATCGTTGGGGGTTGTAGGAAGGTCAAGGAGGCCATATATCAGACTCTTCGGGAAAACCTCAAAGTCCTATTGAGGATTAATATTCGTTTTGAGTTGGAACTAAAATCCTGCACATCCAATAATCTCCACAAAATATGCTGAACGTGAACTCAGCATAACGGTCTTCCATTCCTTGTGCAGCCCTCAGATCTGGTCCCTCCGGTCCAGCCGTGTCCTTTATAAACCTCCAAGCCCCATCCAGGACCCTCGCAGGGGTGCGGGGGGACCTCACGGGGGAGAGAGCTGTATCTTCCCGAGAACACCTGTCCTCACCTGACCCGTTCTCCACAGAGTGACCAAGGAACCCTCCTGCCACACAAGTAAGACCTTGTCTCTGGTGTTAAACAATCTATGGCTCCCATCTTCCCACACGATGCAAGCTCCTTGCCCAGCGCATCCACAAGCCCTTGGGTTCCAGCAGCTCCTCCTCCCTGCTGGCATCTGTCATTCTCTTTGCTTCTAACACTACACACGCCAGCCATTTGTCCTTACTTCTGCAAGCCTGGAGTCCTGTAGCCTCAGTCTGGAACCTTCTTCTCTAGGCCGTCAGTCAGTTCTCAGGCCAAACGCAGCATCCTTGTTGAGACCTTCCCTCTCCGCCTACCTCCCCGTGACAGCCTCCATCCCCCCCGGCACCCCCGTCCCTTCATCCCCAGGAGCTACTCTGTTTGCAATTCCCACCCGTCTGCCATCCTTCTTCCTTCTGGGGGCGGGTCCACTGCTCGCCTCACTGCCCGGAAGCAGCTTGGCACCTGTAGGCGCTCAACCGATATTGATGGGATGGCTTCATGGTTAGAAACTACGTTGCTTGATCTAATTAATACAGTAAAAATGTCTCTTTTTTTAAAGCCCAAAGAATGTTTTTCTCTAGATATCTGACAATGCAGGGAAAATATAGGTAAAAAATAAAACTGTAGGGGCGCTTGGGTGGCTCCGACTTCGGCTCAGGTCATGATTTCACAGTTTGTGAGTTCGAGTCTTGCATCGGGCTCTGTGCTGACAGCTCGGAGCCTGGAGGTTGCTTCAGATTCTGTGTCTCCCTCTCTCTCTGCTCCTCCCCTGCTCACACTCTGTCTCTGTCTCTCAAAAATGAATAAACGTTTAAAAATTTAAAAACAAAATAAAACTCAGATACACTAACTGCACCTAAAAACGGCATCTCGAAGGACCCTAGTGACACCCTGAACAAGGTTCTTGTAAAAGGGAGAGTAGACAGTGGAGGGTGTCCCAAATACAATGAAAGCAAAAATCCAGCAAGAATGTGAAGACCGAATTCTTCCAAACCACGAAAAGGAGCTGAGACTATGGTAGAAGACAATGAAACACAAACACAATAGACACCAAAATTAGAAGTGCCCACCAGGGATGGAATCGGAGATAATTAGGGATAAATCGACTATGCACCAGAAGGCGCCTGAGAGTGAAGACTGCAGGCGTTGCCTTTAGAAAATGGAAGAGAGGGCTGCGGGGGGGCTCAGTTGGTTGAGCGTTCGGCTTCGGCTCAGGTCATGATCTCATCTTCATGGGTTCGAGCCCCGCGTCGGGCTCTGTGCTGACAGCTCAGAACCTGGAGCCTGCTGTCTCCCTCTCTCTCTGCCCCTCCCCTGCTCACGCTATCTCTCCCTGTCTCTCAAAAATAAAAACATTTAAAAAAATGGAAGAGAAAATTTCAGAAATTAGTGATAAAGAGAAAAAAGCAGATTTTGGAGAAGTAACAGCTAGAGCATCTGTGTGACACCCAACACACATTGGAGGGGCGTCTGGGGGGAGGGAGCCATAGCGGAGGAGTAGAATGAGCACGAAAAATGCTGGTCTTGAAATTAATTTCAATTAATTAAATTAATTATTTCAATTATTTCCATTCAATTATTTGAATTAGTTTTAAGAAATTGAGACGTCTTCAGCCGTCACAGGCCGGAAGGATGAAGGAGGGTGATGGAGGGCAGACAAGCCGCTTTCTGCTCGTTAGTTGGGAATTAAATGGTATTCCTTCAAATCAGACTCTGGGGAAGGAGGCCTGCTGAGCTGTGGTCCAGTGCCAACAGTTAATACCCAAAACCAACGGACTGGACAAACGCCGTCACATCATCAGTGACGGGAGGCACCGGACCACAGCTCAACAGCTCCAAGAACTTCAGAAACGCCGACAAGTGCAGCGAAGAAGACCGAGTCAACAGTACAGACCACACAGTCAATGACGACTCAACGTAGAAACCTGCGGTCACACAAACGAGTTTCAAATGGGACAGACCTGAAGCCCCAAATAGGGGTGATTTGGGGCACAAGTTGACAAGTGAAGAAAAGCAACGTGGGAGAAGTGTGTATGGTTTGGTGCCATTTACCTGAAGGCACCGAGACACCCAGGGACGCACGCTTGGTGTACTCACACCCAGACCTGCATCTCTGCCCATGGCTAGGGGACCACACGCGCCACGGGGCTCAGCCGGGAAGCTGGCCTGCAGGACCTGGAGGAAGGGAGGAGGTGCACAGTCAGAAACTGTGGCAGGTGACTTTAAAACGCAGGAATTTAACTGTGCGCCCTGATGGGACTTACTCCAGGCTGCTGTCACAGAGTGCCACCCACTGGGGGGCTTAGGAACTACAGACCTGTACCTCTTGTAGCTGTGGCGGGAGCGGGACTTCTGGGATGGAGTCTCAGCGGCTTGGTGTCCACAGAGGGCCCCTTCCCCTTGTGTTCACCTGGGGGGAGGGGCCAGGGGTCTGGGGGGCCTCTGTTATCAAGGCACCAATCCCATTCTTGGGGCACCACCCTCCTGACCCGAGCGTCTCCTAGCGACCCCGCCTCCAAATGCCACCACCTTGAGGGAGGCTTTCAGTATATGAAGTGGGAGGAGCACACAGCATTCCGCCTGCGGCAACAATTTAAAAAAAATTGCATCACTTCCTTCAGCTATTTTTGTAACCCTCTTGTTGATAGTTAGGGTCAACTACTGCTGAGACCCGTGTGTGATTTTTGACACCCTATTCCCTGGGCAGGCGGGAGTTGGGACACCTGGAGAAGGGGGAAGGGCACACAGAGGCAGGACAGAAAGGGTTACGAAGAACCGTCCAGCTGAGGTTTTCAAGTCCAAGTGTCAGAAGAATCCCGTGAGCCCTCCATCTGAAAGGGAAGCTTCCAGACTTCTGCCCACGGAACGGTGTGAGGGCGGCGGCCGCGCAGGTGCAGCGCTTCCGGCGGCTCCAGCCTGGGGGGGGGCTGTGCAGCAGGTGCCGCGTCCGTCCTGCAGGTGAGGAGGGTGTCAGGCCGGGACGGTCCCAGCAGAAAGACCCCGGTGCCTCCTCTCACTTGTCCAGACCCAGAAAAGAGCCGGCGTGGGCGAGGCCGTAGGGCAGCTGGCGCCTGCGCGGTGGGGACGCGGCTGGTGTCGCCCCCGGCGGGGGAGGGGTGGGGGTGGCGGGGAACGGCGGATCCTGAAAAACTGAGCGTGGAACTACCTCACGGCCCCGCGGCTCCGCTCCGTTTTATCCTCAGACGCTGTATTTGCTCTCTATCGCGGTAAAATACACGTAACAGAATTCACGATTTGTGACGTGTACGTTCGCGAATATCAGGCACCTTCACGATGCTGGGCCGCGACCCCCACCATCCATCCCAGAATGCTTTTCATCTTTTTTTTGAAGTTTATTTATTTTGAGCGAGTGAGAGAGAGAGAGAGAGAGAGCATGTGCGAGCGGGGAGGGGCGGAGAGAGAGGAAGAGAGACCCCCACGCGGGCTCCGTCCACACTGTGCGCAGAGCCCGATGCGGACTGCACTCATGAGCCCTGAGATCGTGACCTGAGCTGAAACCAAGAGTCAGACGCTCCGCCAGCCGAGCCCCCGGCACCCCCTCTTCATCTTGTAAAACTGAAAACCGTCCCCACGAAGCAGCCACAGCCCCGCCCTCAGCCCCTGGCCACCTCCCCCTCCCTTCTCCTGCTCTGTGGTTTTGGCGGTTCCAAGCACCTCATATACGCGCCATCGGAAATAAACGATTCCACTCCTGGGCGGAACAGAGAAGAAGTAAAAGCAGGGTCCCGAATAGATGTATGTGCCCCATGTTCACAGCACACATTCCACTGCAGCCAAACGGTGAGAAGAACCCAGTGCCATGGACGATGCCCGTTGATGGTGGGTGAACAAAACGTGGTGTCCACACGGAGGAGTAACACTCAGCCTCAGACAAGAAGGACATTCGGACCCTGCCTCCCACAAAGTCTTGTTTTGTGATAAAAAATATTTTAAAAAGACATTGAGGGGGACCTGGGTGGCTCCGTTGGTTGAGTGTCCAACGTCGGTTCAGGTCACGATCTCATGGTTCGTGGGTTCGAGCCCCGCGTCGGGCTCTGTGCCGACAGCTCAGAGCCTGGAACCTGCTTCAGATTCTGTCTGCTTCTCTGTCTGCCCCTCCCCTGCTCACACTTTGTCTCTCTCTCTCTCTCAAAAATAAATATTAAAATTGATTAATTACTTAACACTTAAAAATAAAATAAAAGCTTTTGCAAAGCAAAACTTTCATAGAGTCCAGTGTATTGTTTTTTTATACGTGTGCTTTTGTGTCCTGTTACGAATTTGCTTGTCCAGGTTTATTTATGTTTTTCTCTAATTTTCTTCTAGAACTTGTGTAGCGGAGGTTCTCGTGCTTAGTTCCACGGTCCGTGATGAGCTGAATGCACAGGAGGGGCTGGGGGGTGACGCTGAGGTCGGGCCCCGTGTCTTCCGTGAGCTCGTGATGGCATGTGGGGAGAAGGAGCTGGGATCCTAGGTCGGCGGCTGATGGTGGAAGTAATGGCGCTGGTGACGTTCCCAAGGGGGGTTTGGGCACCTACAGCCGCTTCCTCTTTTGACCTGTACGACGTCCGGGCACAGAACGAAGGTGGGCAGACTTCCCTGTTCTGCTGTGCAGGTGAAGAGGATGGAGCACAGAGACGTTGAGACCCCTGCCCAGGGTCACACAGCGGGTAGGGCGGAGCTGGGATTTGCACCTGGTCCCGGGTTTTCTGTTCCCACCGCAGCCCCTCACCTGTTCGCCGTTTACCCTTCACCTTGGTCAGCCCGCTGGGCCTGCACAGCTTAGAAGCTGTGTTTGTGTCTTTTTCACAGAATAAACACCGAGCCCCGTCTGTTGGCTGATGCGGGGACTCAGAGCTGACAGGCGCGGCGGGCTGGCCTCGCTCACTGAGTTGGGCTCTGACCTCTGGGCTCGGTCTCCATGGGGCAGCGGCGGAGCCACGCCAGGGCTGGCTGCTCTGAGACACGGGTGAGTCATGGAGGGACAGGATGGGTGGGGGTGGGGTGGGGACCACAGGGAGGGTTTAGGCGGCCGCGGAGCTGTCCCGATAGGACAGGAGAAGACAGTCATCTCAGCCCCGGCGCGGGGGAGGGAGGCGATTAGGGGACAGTGTCACCTTCAGTTACAAGACCCTAAGGGCACCAAGGACCCTGACCTTGCTCTTCCCCCTCCCTCCGATCCCCACTGGGGCTCCCTATTGGCCAAATCCAAGTGGCAGGCACAGGTCCCAGAAGTCTGGCGGATGCGACCTTCCAGGCCGGCCTCGGGGTGGGGGGAGGGTGAGCAAGAGCGAGAGGAAGCTCCCGGATGTGATGGCCACGGGGAAAGTCCACGAGAGCTCAGGGTGCCCCAGAGACCAAGGGACGGCGCCTCACTCAGTGACATCACGCTGAGCCTGCCTGGGTGGGGCACGCAGTGGTGCCCTGGCCTCTCTGCCTCGGGAGGGTGTGAAGTGCCCCCCGGGGGCTGCTGGCAGGGGTGTCCTCCAGGATCCCACACTCACGGCCAGGCGGCTCCGGGAGGGCACGGGCCGGCGCTGCCCTGCATCTGACAGACGGCCCGCCGGCCTCGCTGGGGAGCAGCCCCCCAGCAGGCATCACTGAGAATTTGGGGGCCCGGACATTTGAAAACCATCTGAAGACATCTGAAGAGCTGCAGAGACACGTGGCTTTGCTTAGGCCGCCGCGCCGGCTTTCTTGTGGGATCCGACCCGCTCTCTCGCGGAGCCCACGGAGCCAGGAGGGAGAATGAAAAACAAAGTTTTAAAGAATTATCGCAGCTCCTTCCTCTCCTTGCCGCCTCTCCTTCCCTTTCAAGTTGACGGAGGAGAGCCCTGCCCCCCTCCCAGATTTTCTGCAAATGTGAAATGGAGCGTTCTCGCAGTCCCGGACAACACATTTGATTCTGATTTGCGCCTGGAGTGTGATGACAGGCGCCCTCGGCCGATAATGGACGAGGCCGAGCTCGGCGGAGGTGAAGCCCGAGGCAGCGCCATCAGTCTTGCCGGGACAGCGACACGGGGCTGGAGACAGGCCCTCGCGGAGCCCGGAGCCCCAGTAGGGGCGGGGGGCGGGGGCAAGAAGCGGGCAGGGGCAAACTGCGTGCCCCGCAGACCTGGGAGCCCTCAGGGAAGAGGGCCGAGGCACACTGGGGCCAGCGTCAAAGCCAGGGGTCACTGCAGGGGGCCGGGGGCCGAGCCGGGCTTGGACGCACGTGGGTGGACATGGCAGACGTTCAGGTGACCAGACAGGATGGAGGTGAGGAGGGGCCGGGGTGGGGGCTGGCGCCTGGCAGTGTCAGGGGGCAAAGGCAACCACAGCAGTGTGCAGACCGCGCACCCGCGGGCTCCTGATGGCTGAGTGTCATCCGTCCTCTCCCTTGGCCTTTGCCGTGTGACAAAATAGGGCTCTTTACCGTGGCTCCTGTTGGCCCTGCGACTTCCTGTCACTGACAGAATGAGGTAGAAGTGACACGGAGCTGAGGCTCGGCTTCCTTTGGGCTCCCCTGCCTTCCCCATGAGAACACGCCCTCACTGGCCTGCCGGAGGGTGACAGACACACAGACTGGGGGCGAGGGAGGGGTCCTCCCAGCTGCCTCAGCTCGGGCTGGCCGGGGTCAGCAGAGCTCCCCACTACCCCCTGTTGACCACAGTCACACGAGCCAGAAATGGTCACCGTTCCGTCATCTGCCAGTGGAGAGTGATTTGTTATGCAGCAGAAACTAGCTGATACAGAGATCTATCTATGGAAGGTGCATGCTCCTGGTGTCTACCTTTTTCTGTCGTTATTCCCTTTCCACCTTCCCAGTAGGTGGTGGGTTCTCATCGTGCTCTACTCCTGCCAGAGGCCCTGGTCCCACGAGGGGACCCAGACTCTCAGCCCTCAGCCCCCGACTGTGGAGCACATGGAGCTGAACGGAGAAGCTGCATCAGAGCTCAGGAGGCCCATGTCCCAGCTCCGCCATGCACTGGCCCCGGGAGCGTGGGTGGCCAACGTGCCTCCTGTGGGGGGGAGTGTGGATGCGGCCTCGCACCTGCTCACCCACGTCGTGATGCAAACTGCACTTGCTGAATATAAAGTGCCGGGCATACAGCTGGCACTTAAACAATGAGCTCCCCATCAGCGCCTGCGCAAATGGTGGGGGTCAGTGGCCTGTGGCACCGTTCTGGCCTCTCCATG
>NC_043700.1:191522573-191528834 GCF_006229205.1 Suricata suricatta
AGAGAGGTGGCGTGGGCGTGCAGGGACACGGGCGTGTTTGTGGCGGAGCAGAGCGTGGATCAGAACGGGGAGACCCCGTGTGCCCTCTCCCCGAGGTGCGCGCGTCCCGGGATGTGCGCGGGTGCAGGGGACGCTCTCCGTGGGAAAGAGGAAGGGCCCGGGGTGTGCGGTGCGAGCAGCCCCCCGTCTGCTCCCCGCTCTGTCTTGTCCTCCGTCTCTGTCCCCCGTTCTCGGACGCGCCTGCATCTCTCCGCCGCACACACGCACAGAGGAAGAGAGCCGCAGAACGGAGAATTAAAGAGGAAAAAGCGCAGGGAAGTCAGTGGGAGGTTGTTTCCTTTCTGTTTCTGTCTTTGGGAAGCCCCTCCACCGCCCCCCTCTCGCCCGCCAGCACCTGCCTGACCCCGGTTTGGTCTCCCTGCGCTCGGTCTGCACTCCAGGCGCGGCCACTGCGGGGCGCCCTCTCTGGCCAGCTGGAGGCTAAGGGGAGGGGCCGTCTTCCTTTCTCAGTGTCTTTCCAGAAAATGCTCTGATGAAAACACACCAAGAGCGGGGAAAACCCCCTTACTGGGGGGATTATATGCTCTTCCCTTTCTGATAATTGCATAGGTTTTCTTAGGCGCAGACGTCAGGGGACGGGGCCGTTTATTAGGAAGCCTGTGGACCAGAGTCCCCTCCGGGCTCCATCTCTGACCGGCTGAGTGGCCACCGTTCAGGCTCCTCAAGCGTGGGCTCAGCGGGCGCCCGACTCTGCCCTCAGGAAGGACCCCCGAGGTGCACCAGGGAACATAGTCCGGCAGCTCCGTCCCGTGCCCAGGACCACGGCAAGGGACCCAACCACCCCAATGGGTGTCATTGGAAAAGAAAGGGCTCGTGTGGTCTAGAAGGAGGCGCTTACAACAGTGTTGACTGCACAGTGCGTGCGAGCCCTCGTGTGCCAGAGTGCGTGTGCCACGAAGCACGTGCCTGGGCTCACCTGCCCGGGACGAGTGGGAAGGAACTGATTTTAAAAGACTCGTGGACCTACTGTGTGCAGGGTGGCAGCGGGGGCTGGCGCAGGGGGACTGAGAGGGCCCGCCCCCCAGGAGCAGGCAGGCAGGTGCAGGACAAACAGGCAGACATGCCCTGGGTGGCACCTCCACTGGCGGCTCCTGGGCATCCGGAAGCACAAGGGGGGCATGGGACGCTTGGTCTTGGGGGTGTGTCTCCCAGACTTGTGATCTGGGTCTGAATAGACGGCTGGGGACTGAGGACCGTGGAGACTGGGGACGGGGAAGAACGTCCAGATGGCACATCTGGACGCAGGGCGGGCAAAGCCATAGTGCCCTGTGGCCCTCAGCACACGAGTGTGGTGGAAAAGGATGGTTTGGGAGTTAGACGTCACTGAGCCCACTTTCTGGCTCCAGCCACTGTGCCACTGCAGATGTCATCCCTGCCTTGGTTTCCTTGCCTGTACAGTGGGCTGGCAGCATGCCCCCTACAGTGCCCGGAGCAAATGTCCATGGGTGGGCCGCCTGCCAGGGCGTCAGGAATGAGCCCTTCCTGTGTGCCTTGGCGGGGGCATGCATCCGCACCTGGGCCCCTGCGTCACCAGAGCAGACCCTTAGCTATCAGGACGTTGGCATCCTGGTCCAGTGGCTGGCTCTGTCCCACATTTGGGACACCGGAACACCCATGCCCGCCCTGACCTGTGCCCCTCCACCGTGTCCTCTCAGTCCTGCCTCAGCCCACTGCCCAAGTGGAGTCTGGGTGGTGTGGACGGCTCTCTGGGCCCAAGACTTGACACCCGGGGATGCTGGGCAGAGGGGTCCCCTTCTGGGGACGGGCCACAGGTGTTCACATCCGCAATTCTGTGTTGTTCCAGCTGTCACCATGACTCAGATTGAGTGGCAATGACAGTGACAGATGGAGAGACACTGAGAAGGAGCATAGAAGTTGGGTTCTCACACTTCTGCTCAAAAAAAAAAAAAAAAAGGCGAACAGGATACAGGAAGGCTTCTGGATCAACACCACCCTGGGGCCCGCCCGCTGGCCCTCCCAGCTCTGTCCCCGTGCCCTCGTCAGCCCGTGCCCAGGGCCTCCGGAGCCCCTGCTCGACGCCAGCACGTGCCAGCCTGCAGTCACGATGGAGCATGTGGATGTGGGGGCGCTGCCCTGTGGACACACAGGTGACGCCACAGAGCCCCCACAGCACCGCAGGCATGGGGGGCGATGGGGACGGGCTTTCAGGAGACCTCGAGTGGCCGAAGGAGGCACTTGGCAGAGTGTTGCAGGGAGAAGCAAAGGCCCTGGGGCACGATGGTGCCCGGCATGTTCTTGGGATGGCAGGACCCAGTGTGGCTGTGGGAGGGGAGTTGGGGTTTGAGTGGTGAGACCAGGGTCACAGGCGGGCGGGGCTGGATCGTGCAGACCCGGAGGGCCAGCGTGTGGATCGAGTCTCGACAGTTGTGTCCCGGATGTCTTCACAGTCCAAGCCGGTCCCGTCTGTTTGCTCCTTGCATTTTAAAACTGCCTGGTGATGCATAGAAACCAGCCTGGTTCCTGGGGGAACCAGCTTTTAATCATGATGCGTTTATCCTCGGTGACGGGTCGTGCCCTGCAGACTCTTGTACCCGAGAGCGGAAGGGCTGCGCCAGCGTGCAGCGGGCTGGGGTCTGCCCGGCGGTGGTGGTCCACACCCTCGACTTCGTTCTGCTCGTGTTTTAACATGTCTTTTCTGTAACCTACGTGTTTGAGTGTGGTCTGCCAACCTTTGCCTTCGGATGTTAGTCCATTTATATTTAATGGAATTATTAACTATTAATCTGTACTTAATGGAATTATTGAGGTGTTTATATCTACCATGTTCACATTTGTTTTCCACTTGCCCCATCTGTTTTATGTTCTTTCCTCTTCTTTATTGTGTCCCTGATTTATCAAAGTCAAGTTCAAACTGGTACGTCCACCCCTCCCCAGATAGTGCTAGAACATGCTAGAAGGCTGTCCTAACTCTGTTCATCCTTTTTCTGATGTGTGTGTTCCTGGAGATGTTCATTTTAATTCGCTTATAAATGACTACTGTTTACCTACTCTCTTTAGATTCCTTTCTGTAGCTTTTCATTCATTTTTGTATTTCTGGGCTTGTTTTCTTCTGCCCCAAGACCTCTCTTCAATATTCCTTTTTTTAAAGAAAAATTTTAACATTTTATTTCTTTATTTTTGAGAGAGAGAGAGAGACAGTACGAGCAAGGAACAGTAGAGAGAGACGGAGACACAGAATCTGAAGCAGCTCCAGGCTCCAAGCTGTCAGCACAGAGCCTGACACGGGGCTTGAACCCACGAACCGTGAGATCATGACCTGAGCTGAAGTCGGACGCTCAGCTGATGGAGCCCCCCAGGCGCCCCCAAAATATTCCTTTTAGTGCAGGTCTGCTAACCCTGAGTTCTCTCAAGTCTGGTTTGTTAGGAAATGACTTCACGGCACCTCGCTTGGGAAGGATATTTTGCTACACAGGGTGTTCTGAGTGTGCAAGGTTTCCCCACTTATCACGTGAAAGATAAGGCTTTTGTTGAAAAGTCAGCTTTCGCCTTCCTGCTGCTCCTCTGAAGTCACTGTGTCTCCTTCCCGGGCTGCGCTCACTACTTCCTGTCTTTTCCGATTTGCCTCCGAGCCTCTCTCTGTGTTTACCCCCTTTAGACCTTCAGTCCTTCGCAAATCAGCAGTTGCTGATTTCCTCCATTCTGGAAAATTCCGGTCTTCCTTCCTCTCCCAGTCGCTCCAGGACTCCAAGCGGCTTTCTGCTCGGCCCATCTACCCCGCCCGGGTGCTCATGTGTGATTCCCACCCTCTTTTCTCTCCTTGTCCTGGCCTGGATGTTTGCTACTCCTCCAGCGTCCAGCTCCTTAGCCCTTCCTTCTGCGCGGCCCGCTATGCTGGTGAGCCCACCAACTGGAGCCTTAACATCAGTGTTCACACATTTCCGTTCTTCGATTCTACTGAATACGCTTTTCAAAAAATATTTTAATTAAAAAACGTTTTAAAATGTTTATTTATTTTTGAGAGAGACAGACAGAGTGTGAGCAGGGGAGGGGCAGAGAGAGAAGGAGACACAGAATCCGAAGCAGGCTCCAGGCTCTGAGCTGTCAGCACAGAGCCCGATGTGGGGCTCAGACTCACAGACCACGAGATCATGACCTGAACGGAAGTTGTCCTGAGCCATCCAGGCGTCCCTCTGCTGAATACTCTTTACGGATTCCTTTTCTGTGCTAAAACTCTCCATCTCGTCAATGATTTTCTTGAACGTGTTCGCACAGTTATTAAACTGCAAGGCGAGAACACAATACTCGGGTCATTGTGGGTCTGTTTCTATCGTCTGTTTCCTCTCTTGACCCTGCCTCGCGTTTTGCTCCGTAGCTTTGAGGTGGATGGGAGGCCCTGGGTAACAGGTTGCCGGGACCCTGGATGCGCTGTGTTCTCCCAGAGAAGGCTCCTCTGATGGGTGAGCAGTGCAGGGGTGTGTAGACTTTAGCCCAGTCGGGGAAGAGCCGACTCAGGGCTGGGTTAGTCTTTGCAAATCTTGCTTTTCCCCTTCACTTCCAGGCCATGTCCCGCCATGGGCATCCCCTGAGAACTTGAGGTGTTTTTCTGGGATTCCTACCTGTTGGGGGACCTTGAACATCAGATTTTTATCTCTTGAGGACGGTAATGCTAAAACTCTATTCTTATTTTCAGCAGCTGTTTTTGGGCTTTCCGCCTTGAGCAGCGCAAGGGTCAGTCGATCGCCCCCAAGTGTCTGTCTGGGCTCTTGCTGTCTCAAGTCCTGGTGGCTCGGGGGACCCTCTGATGCCTCCAGACATTTTTTCCCCTAGTTTCTCTCAACTAGATGTCAGCCTACTGCGGACGCTGCTGTCACAGCCCGAATGGATATCCGCGCCTGGAGAAAGGCAGATGGGGGTGTCCGGAAGCAGGAAGGGCAGGGAAGGGGCTGCCGCCGTGGACGGGGCTGAGCAGACAGGGAGAAGGGATGGGACCAAGAGCTATGGGAGACGGGACGGGGCCATGTCCTGAGGACATGGAGGTAGCAGGTGTCCGGCGAGGGCTGGAAGGGAGCACGGGGAGGCTGGCGATGCCGTCGGGGGGCGGGGGGTGGGGAGCAGCATGTCGGGAGAGATGGTGCGGGGGAGTGAATTCTCTTTCAGACTTGATGAATGTGCAGGGCCAATGGGACATTCAGGTCAAAGAGCCCAGGAGACGGCTGGGGTTCCAGGACATGATGGAGGGGGAGGGGATGGTCCCAGGTGAGCAGAGGAGGAGGCGAGAGGGATGGAGCCCTGGGGAGCCTCCCCATGTGAGAGGCGGGCGGGGGTGGGAGAGTGGGGGCAGCCAGCCAGGTGGCACTTCTGGGAGGTAGGGGAGGAGACTTTTCCAAATGGGGAGGGAGGCGGGAGGGTCCCTGGGCAGGTCAGAAAGGACCAGGGCCAGGTGGGCACAGCAGCAGAGGGGGCGTGTGAGGGGAGTTCCCCTGGTCAAGGCCCTGCCGCTGGATCGCAGGCTGGGCTCCAGGGGGGTTCGCGGACCCAGGAGCCCCGTCCTGGAGGAGCAGGCTGCTTCCCGGAGGCAGGGCCAGAAGCTTGGTGGAGAAGCATCCAGAGGTGGGTCAAGCCTCTTCAGATTTCAAGGGCCAACTTCAAAGCGACCGCAGGGTTTGGTGGAACGCCCAGGAATGCCATGGGGGGGGGCGGAGGTTTGGGGGGAGGGTCTCCTTCTCCCCCCCCCCAGCTGCTGTGACCTCTGGCTGTGAGGTAGGCGGGGCCAAGGGGAAGTTCCCACACCTGTGCGGGGGAGGGGGCCCAGGCCTCTGAAGTGTGTAGGCCCCCGGCTGCCCATGGCTGCGGGCCGGCAGGAGGGTGACCTGCCCTCTCTGAGCCCTGACTGTGTTCTCGGGAGAATTAGGGGACGAAATGACACTGGCTGCGGCTCCCAAGGGATGGCGCCCGTGGGGCAGCCTCTGCTGAGGGCCGTGCGTTCACGTGAGCATCGCTCTCACCTGCACACGCCGTGTGCTCACGTCCTGAGGAAACCAAGGGGGCAGCTCCCGGGGGAGGAAAACAGTCCGCTGTCCAGGAGCTCTGTCCACAGGTGCTCGCACACACACACGTGATGCTCACAGCCACACGTGCACACCTAGACTGCGAGTGTAAGCGCCCCACGCGCCCGCACGCACGCCCACGCGCCTGCACGCACGCCCGCGCGCCCACACGCACACCTGCACGCACACCCAC
>NC_043700.1:191528934-191532389 GCF_006229205.1 Suricata suricatta
GCCTGCACGCACACCCACGCGCCTGCACACACTCACGCGCCTGCATCCACACCCACGCGCCTGCACACACGCCCACACGCCTGCACACACTCACACGCCTACATCCACATCCACGCGCCTGCACGCACACCCACACGCCTGCACACACGCCCACGTGCCTGCACGCACACCCACGCGCCTGCACACACTCACGCGCCTGCACCCACACCCACACGCCTGCACACACGCCCACGTGCCTGCACGCACACCCACGCGCCTGCACACACTCACATGCCTGCATCCACACCCACACGCCTGCACGCACGCCCACGTGGCCCACACGGAGGCCTGTCCTCACAGACAACACAGCCTCCACGAGACCCCAGCACAGCCTGGGCCTGCCCTCCACCTCCATCCTCCACACTGTCACTGGAGACACTTTCTTTCTTTTAAAATTTTTAATGTTTATTTGTTTTTTGAGAGAGACAGAGCATGAGAGGGGGAGGCGCAGAGAGAGAGGGAGACATAAAATCGGCAGCAGCTCCAGGCTCCGAGCTGTCAGCCCAGAGCCCGACACGGGGCTCGAACCCACGAGCCGTGAGATCAAGTGCAGCTGTCCTTCCGTAGGTGCCCACACACCCGGCCTCTCAGAGGGCCCGGCTCCCGCGCCGCTGAGCTGAGCCCCCACCCCCTGCGCCGTGTCGTCGGCAGTGCCCGGCCTGGATGGGGGCTTGTGCACCCCGGCGGACTCTGGGCTGGGGCGTCCCGCAGGACCACGGTCCGGGAGAGACACACGGGTCCACAGACTGTGACTCTCGCCCTCTGGGGCCGGGGCGGGGCGGGGGCCGGAGGTGGTCTCGAGCAGGGTGCCCCCACCATGGCTGTCGAACCTGCTCTCTCCCTGGGCCTCCCCATTCTGGGCCCTTCACACCAGTCACACAGCATGGCCTTTTGTGGCCGGCTCCTTTCACTGAGCATAACGTTTTTTACTTTAAGTTAATGTGTGTATTTTGATGGGGGAGGGGCAGAGAGCAAGGGAGAGAGGGAATCTTAATCAGGCCCCCCGCCATCAGCGCAGAGCGGACGCGGGGCTCGAACCCACGAATCGTGAGGTCTTGACTTGAGCTGAACTGACGTTCAGGCGCCCTCAGCGGAATGTTTCTGAGGCTCAAGCCCGTGGTGGCAAATGTCAGCACGCACTCCTCTTCACGGCCAGACAGCACCCGGCGGGACGGGCGCCTGGGCTGCTGCTGTGCCTTGGCCCTGGCGAGTGGCCCTGCGTGGCCGCCCGTGCACAGGTAGACGGTGTCCCACTCCTCCTGAGCGTGGGCTGGGCGAAGCCAGGGTCGTGTGCAAACCCAGTGCCTTATCAAGGGCTGTGCTGCGCCCGTAGGATTGGAACGGCGGACCCGGGGCGCTTGGCGTGGCTCCGGGCTCCTGAGGGTGCGCACGCTTCCTCGGGCGCTCCTCTCTGCCCACACCGGTGCTTGTGGACCCCGTCCGCGGGCCCCCACCAAGCAGGAACAGGGCTCTCTCGCCCTGCCCCTGCGTTCCCCGGCCTGCACACTGTCATGGGGTCCCCACCCCACAGCCGGAGGGTCTCAGAGATGCCCTCCGCCGCCCTGAGGACCCGGGGAGCAGGGCCTGGTCCTGGGCCCTGCCTCTGACAGGCCTGGACCTTGCCTAGGCCCGGCCAGCGCTGCGGCCTCGGCTCCGGTGGGTGGAGACTGCGTTTCTGCTCACCTGCCCTCAGTGTCCAGCACAGAGCTGGGCACGTAGTAGGTGCTTATGTAACACTTGCTGACCTTCTCGAAGCTAAAACAAGACTGAGGGGGGTCCCTTCTGCCTCTCGCCATCTCAAAGCCTCGCCCGGAACCGAAAGGGCATTTTTCTCGGGGCTTCTTGGGGCTCGGGCCCAAGGGGCATCTCCAGAGGCAGCCCCGCCTTCAGCCTCACTTGGCACTGAGCCCGGAGCAGAGCAGGATGGGTGCGGGAGAAGCCTGGGGGGCAGCGGGGGAGGCGCTGGGCAGACGTGCGTCGGTGCGCCGCGTGGACGGAGGGCGACGGGGGAGGGGCTCGGGCACAGGGTGTCCCGCAGCGACCGCAGGCCCCTCTGTGCTGGACACACGGGGCTCAGTCATCCCCAGGAGGCACGGAAAGTGCCGTGGCTGCCCACCCGCCGTCACCGCAAGCACATGGTCCTGGGTTTCTCCTGCCCTTGCCCAGAGCGGGACCCTGGGCCCTGGGTCACACTTGTGACAGACCGTGGGGAGGCAGGGGCTCAGGGAGCGAGCTGCCTTGTGTCCCCGTCCCCCACGGTCTGACCAAGCCCAACTCAGCCCACCGTGGGGCCCGCGTCCTGTGCTGGAGTGGCCTCTCAGACACATCTGCGCACGGTGGACAGCCACGTGTATGCACACACGCACATGCACGCGCGTGCGCGCGCACACACACACACACACACACACACACACACACACGGCGCATAGGGGCAGAGAGCCAGGGCCCGGCCCGGGGAGCACGGAGAGGGCGCACTCTCCCAGGGGTACTCTGGACAGAGACCCGGGAGAAGCAAGGCGCTGGTCCAGTGGCTTCTCCAGGGAATTGGAGGGGCGGTTGCAGCTCGGGGAAGAACAGGCCTCACCCCTCCTGCTGCCCTTCGGAAGTCGGCACACTGTGTCTGTGATCTTTGCGAAGACAGACTCTGATTTAAGTGTGGGAGATTGCCCCTCCCACTCCCCTCCTTAAGCCCCTTCAGGGCCTCTCTTTGTCCTGAGCACAAAGCCCGGTTGCCCCCTGCATCCTGGCAGGGGCTCTGCTGGCCCTGCCCCGTCACCTGCCCCTTAGGGGTCCGATTTCAGGGCTGATTTAAGCTGACCCCAGGGCCTTTGCCCGCGCCCCGCTTCTGCTGCAGCACACTGTCCTCCCTCCTGGTCTGCCATGCAGGCTGGCCCCGCCGGGAGCCTGTCCCGACCCCACTGGGACTAGGCCCGGGTCACCTCCCTTTCCCCAAGGACCCTCAGCTCTCCTCCCTTCCTGGCCAGGCCCAGGAAATCCCCTTCCTGTGCCCCCCCATGAGGCTCTTGGGCGTCTCTCTGTCCACTGTCTGGTGCCGTCCATGAGGCCCCGGGCCAGGTGTCTCTGTCGCTCCGACGGCCAGTGCAGGCGGTCACGAAAACCGGGCTGTGGAAGGTGTCAGGATGGAGGAAGGGACAGCGTTTGGGGGGCGGGTGCAGGCGGCGTGGAGGTCAGGACGCGCTGCCCCAGGGGAGCGTGGGGCTCGGGGCTCGGGGCACAGGCGCAGGGGGCTCGGCTCCGCCGGGGGGAGGCCCCGACTTGGCCTGCCTCTGAGGAGCCAGCAGGCGTGCTCCGGCCAGAAGGGTGGGGGAGGGAGCCCCAGGCAGGGAACTGCGTGGATGGGGACCCGGAGGAGGTGTGTGCGGGGCCCGCCGTGCCCGTCTTTTCCCAGCTCCGTG
>NC_043700.1:191532489-191566708 GCF_006229205.1 Suricata suricatta
AGGGACAGCGTTTGGGGGGCGGGTGCAGGCGGCGTGGAGGTCAGGACGCGCTGCCCCAGGGGAGCGTGGGGCTCGGGGCTCGGGGCACAGGCGCAGGGGGCTCGGCTCCGCCGGGGGGAGGCCCCGACTTGGCCTGGCCCTGAGGAGCCAGCAGGCGTGCTCCGGCCAGAAGGGTGGGGGAGGGAGCCCCAGGCAGGGAACTGCGTGGATGGGGACCCGGAGGAGGTGTGTGCGGGGCCTGCCGTGCCCGTCTTTTCCCAGCTCCGTGGGCTCTGTGGGCGCCTGAGCCGGGCCCTGGGAGGGTCTTTACGCTGCAGACGCTGGCCGACGCAACCAGAGAAGGTTTGCTCCCTGTGGCCCACGTCCGGGTTTGGGGAGCTGTTTTCTCAGCTGCCCGCGTCCGGGGCCGGGAACCAGCCCGTGAACCTGCCGGATGGAGGCCCTGTGCCCGGTGCCTGCTCTCCGGCCATGCGGGCTTCGTGGTTCCCACCGGATCCCCAGAGACACCCCCGACGGGGGCCTGCCCCGCCGCCTCCCCTCTGCGCCTCTGGTCGGCGCCTCCCGCACTCTGGCCCTGAGAACCTTCCAGCTGAGCTTTGCTGAGGCTGAACTCCGAGTCACTTCAAGGCAGTTTCGATTCAAACACAAGAAAGAAAAGAAAGGAAGGAAGACAAGGGGGGGGGCTGCAATTACCCTTTGAAATTAGAATATTCACACACATGTTTCTGTTTTCGTCCTGTCCTGCTCTCTTTCCAATCCAGCGAAATTAGGTCCAAAGTCATTATTCACCTAATCACACTAATAGTTTAACATCCGATCTGCCCTTTGTCCAGACGGGGAGGGGAGTAGCCAAGGCCCTATTTCGGCACTTCCTTCCCCCTGGTCCCTTAATTAAGTGGTATCTGTTCTAACACAAGTTAAATATTGCAGTTGACTTTATTTTCTTTCTCCTGGTCCTCCGGGTCCTCAGACGAGGGCAGATAAAGTGAAACACATTTGCTTCCCGGCCAGGAGGAAGGGACACGGAGCTGCCTTTCTGGAAACGCGGCCCATCAATCATAAACTGATTACAAATTCGTCACCTTGAATCAATTTCTGTTCACAAGTTCAAAAGGCACTAGGAGCTCGAGGCGATCTGGAATATTCTACATGTGGAGAGGATTAGCATCTGATCGGATTCCTCCTTCCGAGCGGGGGACCGGCGTGGCCGAGCTGGGGGGGGTGGCGAGTTCGAGACACGTGGGCTTTCACCTCCAGAAGCGGCGCCCCGAGTTCCCAGGCCCCCTCGCCGCGGGGGGTCTGGCCGCCGCGGGGCCCTGGGCACCGCCACGTCCCCCACAGTCTTGCCCGAAGCGGTCAAATCGCACCGTGGCATCATCGTGTCTCCTAGACAGAATTTTCCTTAACGTCATTGTCCTGGGAGACGCAGAATGTGTGCGAGGGACCAAGACAGGGTCGGTCACCGACGAGGGCCCTCCATCCCCAGGTCCTGAGTTTGGTGAATTAGCTTATCAACAAGTGGAGCCTTCGAACGGCCTCGTCCTGACTCAGGGAGATGACGTGGGGGGTGGGGGGGCAAGGGCCGGGAGGCAGGAAATCCCACTTCAGAGAGCTGGTGTTTGGAGAGGAAGGGAGAGGAGAGGGTGTGATGGGGGCGGGAGGGAGAGAGGGAAGGAAAGAGGGAGGGAGGGGGAGGGAGGGGGGAAACCCTGGGCCCGTCCCTGGGCTCCGCCCCCCCCAGTCGGGTCCGGCACCTGTCCCTCCCGCCTGTCCTTCTGGATGCGGGGACCCTGCGCTAGGACAGCTCCGTGGGCACCGGCTGCAGCCCCGGGTCTGGGGGAGGGGAAGTGGAGGTGTCAGAATGGGGGGTCCGGGCACAAATCCAGCCCCCCTTCCCACACGTGCAGCCCCGGAGGACTCCCCGACGTGCTCAGCTCGTCCAGGTGCCGGAGCCGTCCAGCGCCATTGGCGGGAAGGAAACCGGGGCATGGCCGCGCCCCTAAAACATTAAACACGGCATCGCCACGTGACCGAGCGGCTCCACATCTGGGAGTTCCCAGAACACTTGGCGGCAGGGCCTCGAAGACACGCCCGCAGCCCAGGTCCACTCAGCCGGGACATGGAGGCAGCCTGGGGGGCCACCGGCGGAGGGGCGGGCCACACCATGTGACAGAGGAGTGCCATTCAGCCTTAGAAGGGAGAGTCCATCTCTTGCGGCCCCGTGGAGGGTCTGGGGGACACTCGGCTGAGTGACACACGCCAGTCACAGAAGGACAAACCCTCAGGACCGACGGAGGCTGGAGGGGGTGCTGGGGGTGCTCAGGGGCCGTGACAACCGCTTGATAAGAGACAGCCTGTCCGTCAGCCTGGGGCTAAGTGTGCTGACTGTGGTCATTCTCACCCCTGGCGGTCTCTTCCAGGTGAGCGTGATAGAACAGGTTCCGGGGACAAGTCTTCGCAGACCGGAAGTCCGGAGCTCACGTGCATGTCCCTCGGGGACGTCACCGCGCCAGGCTCGGCTCAGAGGCGCCAGCATCCCCGGGGCCTGTGCTGGGAGACGCTGCTCTGGCCCCTGGTCCTCCTTTTCCAGATGAGAACATCGAGGGCCCGGGAGGCAAGGAGGGTCTTCAAGGCCACTCAAGGTCGTTCCCGGTGGCACCAAGGAGGCAGGGCTGGCCCCTGGCACCCCCCACCCCGCCCTGCCTGTCGCTGCTGAATTTACATCAGTGACCCTGCCTTGTGCACCCCCAAGGTCCACTCCGGAACGTTCCAGGCCACTGTGGGTGTCAGAGAGGAACACAGCTAACTCTGAGTGGAACCAAGACCTTCCGGGACCTAGAGGCTGGAGTTGTAGCTGCAGCTGGTGTCAGAGGAGAGCGGGGGCCACGGCCGGAAAGGCCCCAGGGGGACAGCCGGGAGGGCAGGAAGGCGGCCTCGCGTCCTGTGGGCAGAGGCAGGGGGATGCGGCCGCCGTGGGAGGTGTGGGCCCAGCGCCGCCCCCTCCTCACTCGCCACACGGCTTGTCCTCAACGGGCCAGGCGCTCCGAGCAGTCACAAAGGCCCTGGGAGTTTGCGGGTGCGTGGCTGTGGCGAGTGCGTGGCCGTGGCGGGTGCGTGGCTGTGGCACCTCCAGGATGGGGGTGGGGGCAGGAGAGGCAGCGGTGCTGGCCCAGGCAGAGGCTGGCCAGAGGAGAGCACAGAACCTCCCAGGAGCTGAGAGAAGTTCAAAGGGACTTCGGTGGGCACGCTGGAACCAGCGTGGGAGACGGGCCTCCAAGGAGCCAGCACGGAGCAGGTGCTCCGGGAGCACGGGCCCTTTCTCCCCAGAAACCCAACAACGAGGCGGCCCCAGCCCTCAGCTGCTGTCAGGACTGGCGCAGGGGTGTGGCGGGCTGGGGCTGCAGCAGCCCGAGGCAGCACGCAGGTCTGGGGGGAGGGGAGATCGAGGGCAGAGTGTCCTACGAGGAGGGAAGCTCCCCTGAGCTGGGAGTAAGCCAGGGGTCTTCCTGGAAGAAGAGGCGTTTGAAGCTGTACCTTGAGGGTAGCTCCGGCCCTGGAGACAGAGTGGCCACAGTCACTCTTGGCAGAAGGTAAGTGCTACGCCGCTCTGGGGGTCAGCGGCTCTCGGGGTGCAGAATGACCTGACCCAGAACCGAGGTCCTTATCCTGGACCCGAGCAGAGGACAGAGCCGCTGCGGGGTCTGGGCAGGCGGGGAGACTGAGCCTGGCTGGCCCGGAGGATGCCCATGGCCGTGTGGCCTGGGGGCTCTCCCTTCCTCCGGGGGCAGGACTGTGGGGGCGGAGCCCGTCTGTCGGCCGTGTGGGTGCAGGGAGAGGCAGGCTCCAGGAGACAGGCCCTAGGCACCGCCCACCAGCCCAGGGCACCGAGCCCCAGAGCGCCCGCCTGGCCTGGGGGTGCACAGGGGCCAGTGGGAAGGCCCAGACTGCCCAGTCTGTTTGCCTCAGCACTCAATCTACTTCAGGTTCAATTGTTCTGTGTTCCCCACAACCTGTCATTTCTTTACAGATGACAATAACGAGAGATCCCAGACGCTGTCTCCAGAGGCAGCCAGGCCGGGACACTGGCTCCTTCAGTTCCCAGCGGGGGCGCTGAGGCCTGGTTGTTGTGTGACCTCTGTTTCCTCATCTGTAGAGCGGGTTGTCCTGGAGATTCTTTGGGGGTCGGTTCAGATGCCAGCTTGGCCTGTCTGGGGAGTGTCCTGTGCCGGCTGGGGAACCGGGGGGCCCGGATCTGCCTGTGGGAGCTGCCCGGGTGAGCTGGCATTGGGCCTGGCACAGGAGGGCATCCTCTGACCTCTGGCACTCCCTCTAGCCCTGGAGGTGCGAGCTAGAGTGGGAGTCCATGCGTACGCCCCCCGCCCCGCACAGACCCCTGCCGGCACGGGGGCCCCGGGCACAGTGCTGACGCACGTGCTGCAGGGGGAGCCCGCAGCGGAGGGGTGGGTCTCTCTCCAGGGTCACCCAGCCTGTGCCTCCTCACCACTCCCCTGCCTTCCCAGGCTCTGGGCTGGAGAGGACCCTGGTGGATGCTAAGACCAGTGACCTGCTACAGGGCACGCCTGCCTGTCCCCAGTGAAGGGCACTCATCACTTTCTGAGGGTCCCCTCCCCGGACAGCTGTTCACTACAGTGCCCCCCCACCCCCGCTCCCCCAGCCGGGCCCCGCAGGCGTCCTCAGCCCTGATCCCTGATCCCTCAGGTCCCCTGCCCCAGCCCCCCACACCAGCCCTCCCCTAACCCGGGCCCCCAGCTCCTCTAGCCTTGATCAACACAGAGGCTTCTAGTGACTTCTGAAACAATTTCCCAAATGGAACAACTTTGTCCCAAATTTGCTTTTAGAAAGAGCCCTGGGCTTGGGGTCAGGTGACCCCTGTTCCTGTCCTCCACAGAGGCTCTGGTGCCCTTAGGTGGCCACTTAACCCCTGGCCTGTGACGCTGTGGCCAGGAGGGTCCGATGCCACCCACCTCGCACACACATGTGGAGCAGACCCCAGAGTGGGTGTCCCAAGGGGCTGAGCCAGATGTCACCCAGTTTCCACCTCGGCCCAGGGTCCTGGGCTTGGGAGGGAAGGACCCTGGTGGTGGTGTGCCCCCCAGACCCCCTCCAGGGGCCATCAGCAAGGCGCTAATGCACTTGACCCTTCCAGCCATCCACAGTGACCCCCTTTTTAGAAACGAGAAGTCCACAGGCTAAGGCGACCTCACCCCGGCACCTGTGAATGTGACCTCACCTGGAAGTGTGTCTTTCCAGAGGTAACGACGTTCACATGAGGAGCAGGTGGGCCCTGCGCCCAATGACGTGTCCTTCCGGGGAGAGGACGCAGGTGCCCTCAGGGAGGAGGACACGTCCCAGTGGAGACGGGGTGCAGGCGGCCCAGGAAGGCCCAGGTCGCTGGCCGACGCCAACGGCTGGAGGAAAAGCCAGGAGGGACTCTGCCCGGTCTCAGAGGGTCACGGCTCTGCCAACACCTTGATGTCGGCCTCCGGCCCCCAGGCTGTGAAAACACATTCCTGCTGTCTGGTCCCCCGTCCGGCAGACCCAGGACACTCCGACAGGTTGGGTTCAAGTCCAAGCTCTGCCCGGAAAGCAGGTGTGTGACCTTTGGGCAACTTGCTGAGCGACTCTGAGCTTCGGTCTCCAGGTCAGAAATAGAGAGAAGCCCCGTTTCCCTGCAGCCGGCGGGGTGGTGGGAGCGGAGGGGAGTGGGGGGCCCTGAGTGGGGGAGCCAGGTTCTGGGGGGCCTCCGAGGGAAATGGGGTGTGAAGAGGCTCATCTGCTGCCCTTTGATGTGGGTGAGTGTGGCCCAGGAGGAGGAGCAGAGAGGGCACTTGGAGGGGTGAGGGCAGGGGCGTTCCGAGCAGTCCCCCCCACCCCCCACCCCCGCCCAGTGAGCCCTGGATTGAGCTCTTCCTCCAGGCCTTCCAGGCCTGCAGCTGCGCAGAGTTGAAAGCAAGCCAGGAGCGGGTCCTTGGGTCCTCGGCCAACCCCAGCCTCTGCTTGGGGCTCTGCTCTGTAATGACAGGCCGCACGCTCGGGACAGAGCTGTGTCCTCCAAGCGCAGCTTCCAGGCGCCTGCTGGCGGGGGGGCCCACGTCCTGGCCGCACCGGGTCTACCTCTCTCCTGGGGGCCCGGTGCCAGGAGAGTCTAAGAGCCAAGCCCCCCACCCTTGCAGCCGCGGCCAGGGCCACCGGCCTGTTCCCCACTACTACAATGACCCCACACCAATACATTGCTGGAGCCACACGGCCACCAAGGGGAGGGGCCTGGCGCCAAACCCAGGAGGAGGCCTGGGCAGCAGCAGCACGGAGTCAGGGTCCCAGGAAGCAGGAAGCGTCACAGAGGGGCGGGCGGGGGCGGCAGGCTGCTCGGTGGGGAGAACCGCTTCCGCTGAGAGGTGGTCCCAGGACTCGATGAGACCCCAGGGTCGGGGTCCAATGGGTCCGCGGGCCCGAGGGACGGCTGCGGGGAGGGACACGGGAATGGAGAGAGGTCCTGGCGGGTGGAGGGGCCTGGACGTCCGGTGCCGCATGGAACACGGATGCCAGTCCCGACAGCCTCCCGCCCCCAGTTCCCGGGAAGGGCTGCCTCAGGCCTCGGAATCCCCCCCCATGGACTGGATGGCGTCCCCCCAGATTCACAGGTAACGCCCCAACCCCAACAGGGTGTATTTGGAGATGGGGGCTGGATGGGTGATTCGGCTAAATGAGGTCGTAGGGGAGCCCTGATCCCGCCCAGGACCACTCACCATCACCCGCCGTCACCCGCCGTCACCCGCCCTCACCCGCCATCTGGCAGGTGAGCCCGGCGGGAAGGAACCATCTGGGAACCAGGCAGAACCCGACCCCAGCCCGGCCTGCGGGCGTCTGGGTCTCGGGCCGCTGTCCCCACACCTCAGGCTGTGGCATTTTGTCAAGGCGGTGGGGCTGACGGGGACACTCCTGCAGATGAAGAGCAGGGGTGCTGTGGCCCCGGTGTCCTCACCCCTGCCTGGCGCCCCCCCCAGCACAGCTCTGCAGGGAGGAACGCTGTCCTGAGGCTGAGGCCTCCTCTCCCCGCCCACTCCCTGCCCTGCCTGGGCTGCTGGGATTGGGCTTGTACCCTGGAGGGTGGGCATCGTCTCTTTCACCCTAACTCCATGGTCTCTGGGCACTCTTGGTGCCCGGCGTGATCCGGAACATTCCAGGGTTGGGCCCCGGGACGGGTGTGGTGTCCGGCAGACAGGACTCGGCTTTCCCGGGCAGAAGCCAGGCCCTTGACCCTCCAAAGAGCTCCAAGGAGCTGTCCTCACAGCAGCTTCGAGAGTCAGGGGCCACAGTGCAGTGAATCGTGTCCCCCCCCCCCAGTTCATGTTGACACAGATGCTGAGGCTGTGACCTCGTTTGGAAGCGGGGCCTTGCGGGTGTGGTGACCGTAAGGGCGGACTGGGGTGGACCTGAGTGCGGGGACCGGTGTCCTTATAAGATACACAGAGGAGGTCGTTGGAAGTGGAGGCCACGCTCCCAGGAGCACGCAGACCCCTGAAGCTGGAAGGGGCAGGAAGGATCCCCCGGAGCCTCTGGGGGGAGCGTGGGCCCGCTGACCCCCTGACTGACACTCTGGAGTCCAGAACGGCGGGCGCTTCCATGTCCGAGGTTCAAGCCCCCATCTGGCCATCAGTCACGGCAGCCCCAGGACGCACAGGCAGGAGCTGGCGGGGTGCCCAGCCCCCACGGGGAAGGTTCCTGCACCCAGTCCCCAAGGCCACCTCCACATGCCCCCTCCCGACTGGGAGCCAAGGCCCAGGCCTGGCCCGTGACCCTCACCCGGCTTGGCCCCCTCGGGCTGCAAGCGGTCAGTAAAAACGCGTAGACTCCGGGAACACTTGAAATGGAAGCATGCCTGTTGCGAAACCCCGTTGTAGCCTTCACAAGGGTGACCGAAGTGACCCCCACAGCCCCCCGCGAGACACTCTTTTGTCATCACCGTTTCTGTTTTACAGAAGAGGAAACCGAGGCACGGGCGGGGACGTCGCGGGCCTGGGCCCACCCAGCGTCCTGTGGGGAGCAGACCGGGGCTCCCCGTGTTCCCAGCTGGAGATTCCATTTAGTCGTTACTCGGCTGCACAAATCGATGCCCATGAGAATTTAGTACCAATTGATGAACAGGCGGGCATTCTCGGAGCCCCCTGCGCAGGGCGCTGGGCACGGCCCCGCGTCACGCAGCCCCTGCCCTGGGGCTGTGCTCGCTGAGCTGGGGAGAGAGCTCATAACTGGTTGAGCCTTTCTTAATGAGACAAGACCTAACGAGACACAAGGACGTGATGCTCAGCTCTGGGGTCGCCCCCAGGTTGGGGCTCCCACCGCCACCAGTGGGAGCCCAGACGTGCCGCAGGCTCACTGAGAGGCCAGGGCCAGGACAGACTTAGGGCTTTTCTGCCCCCTTCCTGGTGCCCCTTCTGTGATGAGTCACCCTTCACCTTGTCTGTCCCCATGGGGCCAAGAGACAGGCATGAGAGTCAGGCTCTCGGTCTCAGAAACCGGGCTCCGGGGCACCTGGGAGGAGGCGGCGGGGTGAGTCTGGGCCCCTCCCCACGGCGGGGATGCTCAGCTGTCCTGGTCCCATCAGCCCGGCCGGGTCTTCCAGGAAGCTCCCGTTTGCCTCAGTTACCCAGACTTGGTTTCTGCCTCTGTGGCCAAAGAACTCCCTGATAGGGCTCAGCTTCCTGCGGGGAGGGGGCCCCCAGACTCCGCAGCGGGTGGACCGTGAGCAGGACGGGGGGCAGGGGCGAGGGGGTGCTGTGATCCCTGAGCCGGAGGAGGCTGGCGAAGGTGACTCGCTGGGCTGTGAGTCTGAGGACCGGAGCCTGGTGTGACACATCCCTGACCCTTCGCCCCTGAGCCCGGCATGGGACAGGGCCGGGCAAATCCTGGCCAGGGAGAGAATCTCAGTGTTGCACACACGGGCATTAGGCCTCTTGTGACAACTACCCCAGAGCAGTTAACACAGAAATACGAGGTTTATGCAGATGGATGCGGGATAAGGAATCTGCGTTCTCAGCCCGTGAAGGGTCTATGGCCCCGTCCCCCAGCCCACGGGAGTTCAGTTCCCTACGAGTGAGGGATGGAGAGAAAGCAGACTGCTAGAGGCCATGGGAACCGGCGCAGAGCTTGGCAGCCAGCGAGAGGTCTAATTAGAAGCACACAGGCCGTCCGTTTCTGGGAAGTGTCCTCAGCGCAGGACTGCGTCGGCGTGGATCGCTGAGCAGTCGGAGCCGGAGGCAAAGCCAGACCCCGGAGTGAGCCCGCCGTAGAGGTGCTTCTGAGCAGGGTGTGACCACCGTCAGCTTGGTATCACACACACCACACCTGGCCCCCCCTGCCCGACCCCAGGCCGGGCCACCATCCCACTGCCCAGCGCCCCCTCTCCATCTCGTGGCCTGTCACTGCTTACAGAATGTGCTCTGTCCTAGGCTGCTGCTCTCGCGGCACCCGCTGTCCATACTGCTGGGGGACAGTTTTCAAATGCTCTTCAGAGAAGCAGGGAATCGTGGTGGACAGGGTAAGGACTCTCCAACCAGTGAGTGTAGCAAACAACAGGCACAAACAGGAAAAGTGGCCAAAGCCCGCTGGTAGAATCCAGGCAGTTGCTTTATGTGTCCATGGACGTAACCAAGGGAGACACAGACCCCGGAGTGCTGTCACTGGCTCCCGGCCACCCAGGGCATGGCAGAAGCCATATTATGGAGACCCTAGGAAACCCCTTGGGAGCAAGTGTCGCAGGGTCCCAGACGGCACAAAGTTTTCTGGGGTTTACCTTTTTTAAATAGTTTGTGTGGATTTGAGAAAATGGTCAAAAGTAAGGATAATGGAGGGTCGGAGCTGCTCCACAGAGCAAGACGCCACCAGTGGAACCGAAACTGCACACAAAATATGAGAGTTAGGTGATGAGATAGCACAAGAGTGAATTTCCCTGAAACAAAGGAAATACTGGTTTGTAAACAGCAGCTGCTCATTTTCCAGGTGGAGGTGATGCAGAACGGGTCGCACTGACACAGACCTTGGTCCAACGTGTTGAATTCCAGAGGAAAAGAGGTGTCTTCAGGCAGCCAGGCTGCAAACACAAGTCCGGCTGCTTGCAAATGACTCCGTAGCATCATTCAATGCCACAAAACAAATTTCTGCGGGGAGGAACTTGGGGAGGAATAACCTGACGTAAAAAAAGCAGACAGTATAAAGTGGCTCCGTTCTAAAGGCAGCAGTCTGCCAGTCTCAAGCCTGGGATAATTCAGAGCATAGAGTGGTCATAAGTCCCGGTTGGCATGGACCACGTCCATCCTGTGACCACTTCGAGCCAACAAAGATAAAAGGATAAGCTGTAATAAAGGCAGCACATGATACCAGAAGAGAGCAGAGCAATGACTAGAAAGAGCCAAGGAGAAGAGAAGGTGGCCTGCCGTTCTATACCCAGCAAGATGGCCCTTGAGTTTAAAGGCAAAAACATAGGCAATGTCAATAGGCACATATGCAAGAATTCAGAAAATACGGCATTTAGGACCCTTCTTGTGGGAAAGATGCCTTTTGAAAAAAGTCTGGTAAAAGATGATTAAAATCTTTAAAACCCCAGGATTGGAAACATTGCAGTGAAACAAAAAGCTGAGGGTAAGCGTTGAATCAAGCTTTACACACTCAACAAGTACATGTATTAAGACTAAGAGTTCACGTATGTTATAAACCTTGACGAAGTAAAACCAATGCTACAATGAACAAGAGAGTTTGAAATATTGATTGGGATTGCACTAAACCTACACACTGGGGTGAGCAGACTTTCTTAAAGAGGCAGTTAGTAAACGTTTTAGGCTTTGAAGACTATAATAAGGTCTTTATTGAAAGTGGTCAACTCGGCTAATGACACTATATAAACTAATGGGCATAACTGTATTCAAATAAAACTTTACTTACAGAAATGGGCAGCCAGCTTGAGGGCCATCGTTTGCAAACCTTTACTATAGATTAATGAGGGGGAAAGAGTCAACTTAACAGTATTGAATGTTCCAATCCATGAATATGGTATGTCTCTTCATTTATGTAGATCTTCTTTAATGTCACTCAAAAATGTTTTGAATTTTTGTATAGAGGTCTAACAAACCTATCATTAAATTTATGCTTAACTATTTTTGTATTACTCCAGATGGTATTTACAATTATTTTATTTTGATTTCCAATTTTGAGAAAGATATCAACTTCCCAGCCTTTGCTAGTTTGGAGAAATACTATTGATTTTTGTATATTCACCTTGTATCTTGTAACCTTATAAAGTTCACTCATTAAGTCGAGCAGATTTTTGAAGATTTCTTATGATTTCCTACGTAGACAAACATGGAGCTGCAAATAGAGTTTGTTTCTTCCCTTCCCAAATGAATGCCTTTTGCTTATTTAGTTATATTTCTCTTCCTTGTGTTACTGAACTGGCCAGGCCCTCTTGTGCACTCATGGATAGACACATGGACATGGACACTCATGTTCACGCATGCACATGGAAGAGGGTGTCTTTTCATCTTAGTTTGCTGAGAGCTCTTCTCATGAATGAGTTTTGAAGATCGGATCCTACAGAATGATCTTGCTGCTTCTGTTAAAAGGATCCTATGATTCCCTTCTTCCTCTGCTAATACAACAACTACATGACTTTCAAATCTTGGTTCCACCTTGCATTCCTGGATTAGACCCCCAGTCTTCTAACTAGAGTTGAATTCAATCTGCTAATATTTTGTCAAATATCATAAAAGATTATTCTAGGAACGATATGATCCGGTTCATGTTCATGAAAGATATTGGCCTGGCTTTCTTTTCTTCTAATTCCTTTGTCTGGTTTTGGTATCAGGGAAATTCTGGCCTCCAACAGAATGAGTGAAAGAAAGCATTCCTTCCTTCTCCTCTATTTTCTGAGAGATTTTGGGTTATATTGACATTATTTCTCTCTTATGAGTTCGATGAGCCATCTGGACCTGGAATTTTGTTTGTAGGAAGGTATTGGTAACAAACTGAATTTTTTGATAGTTATAGAGCTATTCAGAATTTCTATTTCTTCTTGAGTCAGCTTGATAACATAGTTTTCAAGGAATCTGTCCATTTATCTATGTTATCAAAGTTATTGGCACATGGGTTTATTTTTCTTTATTCTCTTTTAAGCTTTTTGGGGGGAAAACAAAACATTGTGCATTAGTACACACTTATGATGAATCTGGACGTAAGAATGCACCGGTGAGGCCATACCCACAGTCTACACCTTCTGAAAATTTCCTTCCTGTGTAAGCAGGCAGTTTATATTTCCTTATTAACTGTTTAGTGACTTTGGGATCTGCGGTGAGATTTTTATCTCATTTTCTAAGTTGGTAAACTTGGATTTCTCTCTTTTTTTTTTCCTTGATTGGCCTTTCTAGGAATTTATTAAATTATTTTACAAGTTTCTGGCTTTTTAAATTTTCTGTTTTGTTTCTATTCAGTCATTTCTGTTCTTTAAAACTTCCTTTGTTCCACTTTGCATGTACCTGCCCCTTCTTTTTTTTTTTTTACTTCTTAGTATAAACATAAATAACTGATTTCAAACCTCTTTTTCCTGTCTAATGGAGATATTTTAAAAAATACATTCCAATGGAAGCATTTTTAGCCATAATCTCACAAATTCTGAGATGTTCTGTTTCCATGATTATTTGTGTTAAAATATTTTTAATCTTTCTGGTGAATTATTCTTTGATCCATGGGTTATTTAGAAGACTGTTAATTTCCAGATATTTGGGGATTTTCTAAATATGTTATTTTTTTATTTCTTATTTAATTCTGCTGTGGTCAGAGACATACTCTGTGAAGCTTCAGTCCTCTGAGATTTATGGATGTCTCTGGTAGCTCAGGCATGGTTTACCTTGGCTGAAGCCCGTCTGGTGTGCCCTCCAGTTGTTGGGTGTAACGTTCTGGAAACGTCGGTGAGGCCAGGAGGATGATCCTGTCCAGATCTTCTGTGTCTTCTCTGTGCGTTTGATCAGTTACTGAGAGGGAAGCGTAACACCCTCCGAGGTCTTCCGTGTCCACGGCCTGAGCACACTGACTGCATCCACCTGTTTACACAGGCGCAGACCCAGCCCTGGCATTTCCATCATGGCCCGGCCAGGTTCCACGCTGTCAGCACAGAGCCCGATGTGGGGCTCAATCCCACAAACCATGAGATCATGACCTGAGCCAAAACCAAGAGCCGGACACTTAACTGACTGCACCACCGAGTGCCCAGTAGGCACTTCTTGGTCCATTCTGGCACATAGTAGGTACTCAGTAAGTACCTACTTTGTATATTTCATGTTTTCAAAGAACTTGTACATTTATCGTCTTGTTGGAATGTCATCATACTCCCGCAAGATACAATGGCACATACAATATTTGTCCAATTCTTAGATGAGGAAACTAAGACTTAAACAGGTCAAGCGGACATCCAAAGTTGCAGAGCTGGGAGCTGCTAGTCCGCACTGAAAACCCCCCGGACCAATGCCTGCACGGTGGCCCGCTGCCTTCCCTCTGTGTCCACGCTTTCCCCTGCTCAGCCTCCTTTCTCTGTCCTCTGGTGCAGAAAAAAAGCACCACACGTGCAGGGTCTCCCAAGATCAATAGGAAGGGTCCATAAATCAGGAACGACCAGGTCCCCATAAAACCTGGCAATGTGTGAACCCCAACACTTGAAAAACTATTCAAGCTGGTCTCCAGGTCCAAACAAATTAAGGAAGAAAGACTTTGAACAGCATGGCTGTGAATGGTGGGCGTAGATGCTTCAAGGGGGGTCAAGCAGAAAGGGCCGGAAACGCGTTTCCCCCAAACCCAAACAATCTTCCAAATAAGAGCAGTTGGCTTCCCATGCGGGGAAAGGTGGTCCAGAGCTTCTTGGACGGGAAGCGGCTGTAAAGGCTACAGGAAACGCCTCTCCGCAGTCTCTGTGCCCAGCTGGGCCGCGACAGGATTCTGCCTCAGCGGCTCAGGGTTTTGTGAACTTTGAGGGGGAGAAAAACCACTGTAAGATCTCCAGGGGGTTCCGCCATCTCCCACGGCGCTCAGGACGTTCGGGGCAGGCAGCATAGAGGCCGGATGGTCCAGAATCGGCGCTCAATGCTCGCTCTCCGTAAAAATCAAGCACTCGTTTGTCTCTGTCCCCGGGAGACTTCCAAATAGGACCTTAACCAAGTCTTCCAGCTTGAAATTCAAGCCCAGGCATCGTGTCTAGACGTATGGACTTCTCCGGAAATGACGGCGATGTGAAGCGCTTCGTGTATGTATTAGTAGCTACACTGGATGGATATTTTTGAACGGATGGCCAAAACCAGGAAGGACTCCGTAAATGCGTAATTAACTCAACGGACTCAAAATGACTTAAAGAACAGGTTGATACTGATTGCACTAAAAAAATGCCCCACCCCTTAAATTCCGTGGGGTTTCCGGCAGAGCCCTTGACCATCACTCCCAGCTCAGGGACCTGGGCCGGGCACAGAGCAGGCTCTTGGCAGCCTGTTGTTGAATAACTAGGTGAGCAGATACAGACTCTTCAGGTCGGAGATGGAGCGGTGGAGACCCCAGAAAGGCTCTGATGCTCCTCTCTGAAACGGAGCTGAGTGTGCTTGTCGCCCGACACTTTCCTCCAGCCGGGAGGCTCTGAACAGCGGAGCCGGCTGATGCCGCTGCCCGTCTGGCCGCAGGGACCCTGCTTCGTGGCCCCGGTGCGAGCCCGCGGCGTCTGCAGATCCTGCCTCCTCCGTGTTTGCTGGTGTCGGACCGGGACCTGGCCCAGCGGGAGGCCAGGGAAATAATTACCGAACATGTGATTCAATCAAATCCAGTTGGATTTAGGCTGCAAACACTATTACAGGTCTGAATGGAAACGTGGTCTGTTTCACAACAAATCTAGAGAGAGGAGCAAATTATAAATTTTTAAAAATGTTTTAATTTTTGATACACAGAGAGACAGAGCATGAGAGAGGGAGGGGCAGAGAGAGAAGGAGACACAGAACCAGAAGCAGGCTCCAGGCTCTGAGCTAGCTGTCAGCACAGAGCCCGACGCGGGGCTCGAACCCACGAACGTGAGATCTGACCTGAGCCGAAGCCGGAGGCTTAACCGACCGAGCCACCCAGGCGCCCCAGAGGAGCAAATTATAAAAAACAAACATTTTTCACCCAAATCTATAAAATATAATAATAAAATCCAAACCTATCACCACACAAAATGTAATAATAAAATTATATTAATAAGCATCTAAATATATGGAAAATATGTTTAATACACGTATTTACTATTTGTTGACAACAGATCTTGTATCTCCTCGCCGACGGCAGAAAACCCTTTACCATTCTACCTGTTTCCACGGTTTCACTTCACTCACTGGATTATCTCCCGTATAGGAGTTGAAAATGTTGAACTTAAAAACATTCACCAGATGACCGATAGTCTCTCTGGATATTGGATGAATGGACGCAAATTCAAAACAGAAATCTAATACCGAACGGGCATTAGAAATGGATTGTTTGATTAGATCTTGTCTGAATTAGCAGTTACATAACAAGGACAGTGTTAGCTTTGGCTGGGGGGCCGAGCGTCACTCTGTGTGGTTAATCTTCATCGAAAGGAGACCAGATACTTCTTGGTGGCGATTGAAAACCAACATTTTTCTTATTTAAGGTGATTGGAATGACGGACACATAAATCATAACATATGAAATTCCCCCGTAACTTGGAGTTCCTTTAACACCAAACATTTGTTCCAATTTCTTGGCCGGCACTGCGTGTGTGGAAGGCTCAGCGTCCGCTCTGCCTGCGTAGGGCGGGCCTTTCCTGAAATGTTAGCCCCGCCTCCCCGGAGAGGCGGCTGAAAAGCATGGATTTTGGCAAAACTTTTCGGCCTGTGATGATCACTTCGGGCTGGCTGCTCGATCTTTGTAAAGAAAATTGAATGACGGTCAGTCACCCAGGTTGTTGGAGGCTTTTTGTTTGGTTTGGTTTGGTTTGGCCGGTTGTCTTGAATGTGCTGTTTCCTTCCCATTTTCTCGGGCTGGCGAAACGGACCCAGAAGCCCTTGGAGGAAGTGTTCGACTGCGCGGAAACCCCCGGCCGCATCAGGACGCTGGTCCCGACGGTGGACACAGCGGAGCAGCCTCCGTATTTGAAACCCTCCCCCCACCGGAGAGCACCCCTCACCCTGCGAGACGGGCTGGGGGACAGTGTATTTACCCGGCGCCGCTGACGCACCGTGTGGTGTCACTGCGGAAAATGACATGTAGAGAAACGTCCGGAAGGAAGTTCTCAAAAGCACTTTTGTAGAGACGTTGGCAGGTGGTTGCTGCCCTGCCTCCCGCGTGTAGGGGCCGTTGGGGAGGCGCTGCGAGCCGGCTCTGGCTGGACCCGTGGCCTCACCGGGCCCCGACCAGCCCCCCACGAGGGTCCCCACGCCAGACCCGGGCGACACATAGCAACGTGCTGCGTGAACAACCCTGTATGGGCACCCTCAGCTGTCGCCCCCCGAGAATTACACACGGGCTGAGCCCACTGCAGGCTGGACGGCGGCCAGCCCGTCCTCCACCGCTTCCTGGGAGCAAGGCCCAGGCGCCGGAGAGCCTGCCGCTCTGGCCCCCATGCACCTACCCTCCCCCACCCTCTCTGGCCCCCGCGTCCCCCCCTCTGGCCCCTGTGCACCCCCCGCCGCTCTGGCTGCTGAGCACCCCCCTCTCTGGCCCCTGTGTACCCCCCCTCTGGCCCCTGCGCACCCCCACCCCCGCTCTGGCACCCGCGCACCCCAGCCCACAGCACCCGCACAGACCCCTTCTCCTCGTTGCCCTGGCCGAGTGTGCACCTTCGCTGGGCTCAGGTCCCCCGCCCCCTTAATCTCCATGTAAACTTGACCTTGGCGCTCAAGCCCGCACTGTACCCACAGTCAGCCGGCACCCCTGGAAGGACTCAGAGGAGGATGCTGGAGACAGTCGCTGTGCTGAGGGCGCCGGGTAGGCTGCCTGTGAGTGCAGGAGGGGCCCAGACAGACGGGGCCAGCAGGTCCGCCGCCATCAGACCACCTTCTGGGTTTAAGGCCCGCCGGCGACGGGACACCAAGGCTGCCTGCCTGAGACCGGGCAGGTCCCCAATCCCTCCCACCATCCATTTCCTTGCCCGTAGACTCACAGATTGGGTGATGATGAACCCCGTTCACAGGAAGCCCCCAGCGGGGCCCGGGGTGGGGTGGGTGTGGAGAGCACCCATCTGGGTCCCACGGGTGCACGCTGTGCCCCGGGCGGCCACGCTGGGGGGCTGTCGAGCCTGGAGGCTGGGTGCCCGGCGGCACCAAAGGAGATCTGATTTCCCGTTGTGCGGTCACAGCCTGAAACCTCTACAGGTCACACCAGGAGCGAGCAGAGCTCTGCCTCAGTGTCCCCCTTGGAGGTGCCTCCCTGCAAATGCCGCCCCAGGCACACGCAGGGGCCAGTGGTTCCCCCCAGGGGCCACCCCAAGCCTCCCTTCTTGTCAGAATTGGGCTGCGAGCACCCTCCAGGGGAAGGTACTTCCAGGGAGCGTCTGAGGCCAAGCCTACACTGGAGGGGCTGTGTAGTTGTTCCAGAATGTTCCCAAGAGAGCCAGAGAAGGAGGAGGAGAAGGGAGAGAGAGATGGAGGCAGAGACCAGGAGGGGAACAGACCCGGATCCTGGAGAAGGAGGAGTGAAGGGAGGAGGGGGGAGCCCCAGGCAGGGCTGAGGAGGCTGCGGGAGGGGACGGGCGTGGATGGGGTGAGTCTGGGGGCCCTGCCTGCGCCTGGGATGGGCCTGTGGGTCTCCAGCCCCGGGGCCCCCAGGTGGGAGTGTCGGCCAGGGCACCATCATGAGGAAGGGCACTGGGAGCCGTGAGATGGCAGAACAGAGGCAGGAGCACTGGGCCCGGAGGAGAGGCGGGAAGAGAAACGGGGTGTGCGTCCCAGAGCCCCGGGACCCGGTGCCAGGCCCTCGGGGCCCCAGGCAGGTTTGCCTGGACCTGAGCCTGTTCCTCACGCTCAGACTCTCTGTCAAGGTATTAACAGCCATCTGCATTCACACCTGGGGCTTTACAGCCAGACCATTCCAAGCCCAGAGAGGCTGAGCCACCGGCCCGTCGTCACTCAGCAGGTCCAGTGGGGTCTTGGACCCCAGGAGAATCCTGCCTCACTGGGGCTCGGCCTAGAGAACGTTCTGGAGAACCCAGAGGGGCGCCAACCCTGGGGACAGCGGGAGCGACTGGCTGACGTGCCCGCGGGGGAGGAGGAGGGGCCGCACAGCCCTCACTGGGCCCCCCCCCCCCCGGGGTCCATCCAGGCTCTGAGGGGGAGAAGGGAGAAGGGCCTGCCAGGGCGGCCTGCATGAAGATCGTCCTAGAGGGAGGGAGGGCAGCCACCGGAGAGGTGAGTGAGCAAAGCCAGGACCTGAATCGCAGTCTCCTGAGTTGGGGGCCAGGGCCCTGCACCCCAGGCTGCCGGTGTCCCACCTCGCTGTGCTGGGGGCGGCCTGCAGGGGGTGCTGGGGGCATGGGGCCTGGGGGCAGGGGGGAGCACCTGAGGTCCAGCCCCGGGCAGGCAAGCTGGACAGAGGTGGGGACACAGCACCAGGCGGGGGGGGGGGGGCTGCACCAGCAGGGCGGCCTGCTCAGGCTGCAGAGGAGGCCAGCACAAAGGGGAGGGGTGTCCCCATGCCCTGGGGGACGCCCGATGTCACCACGTGGAGGAGCACGTAGACATGGACCTTAACCTCCGCCTCACGGCACAGGCAGCTGCCACTGGAGGACGAGGAGACGGGGAGAGGGAATGACGGCGGGGGGGCGGTGTGTGGAGGGGGTAGGCAGGGGGGGCGCGGGCGGCACGGCGGGACGTGTGTGGAGCCGGCCGCCCGCGTGCCCGGGGACTGGGCTGCTGGTGCAACCGCCAGGTGCGGTGCAGGGGCCGCTGAGCAGCGGTCTGTCTGTCTGGGAGGCCGTGTGAGCAAGAGCAGACCCCGGCTGCAACCGGGCCGCACTAATGAGAGCCAGGTGGGGCCACACCTCGCCTGTCGGGCGGCACCTCCCGGCTTTGATCAGCGATAAGGGCCTAAGTGTTCCCAGGACCCCTGCCCTCCCCCACAGGCCACCACTTCCCTTTCAAAGCCACCTCTCATCACCCGCCGCGGGGCAGGCACGGGGAGGCCAGGCCAGGGGGCAGCAGAGCTCCGGTTCCCTGCGACCCATCCCCCAACAGTACTGCAAGGCCCTTGTGCGCCCCAACACGCACGGGTGCCCCGCCACCCCCCACTCAGGACCCAGACCAGACGGAGGGAGCCCCCGTGGGGTCCCCTCCCTGCAGCCCTGGGCGCCAGGCACCAGCCGGCCCACTGCGGCCCTGTCAGTCTCTGGGAGCGCAGGCGCACCCCAAGGTGCGCTTGGAGACTTGGGGGCGGCTCCGCTGGCACCCGGGACAGCCCCCTGTGGCTCCCTGCCCTCCCTCTTCCCTTCCCGACTGTTTTATTCTGGTTACTTTCCTTGGTTTCAAGAATGGAGCGGAAAAGGCAAATTTCTCTGGCAGGAGCAGCAAAAAGCAGCGTGGGCCGGGCTGGGGGTCCGCGCTGCCGCAGGCCTGCCCGGCTGGGTGCTCTGCCCAAGCCTCCCCTGCCCCGCGAGGCCTCGCAGATGAGGACCTGGTGCTGGGCCTGCGGTGGGGGGCGGTGCCTGCCCCGCACCTGCGTTCTGTGTCCCCCTCCGCAGGCGTGGACCCATCCCTGGGCCTCCCGTGCCTGGGAGAGGAAAGGGGCGGTGGCCGTGGTGTCCTGTGCATGTCACCAGCTGAGCTGTCCCCGGGCTACGTGCCTTGAGAAGTCACCAGCCTCCCCGCGGCCGCACGTGCTCCTCTTTGCAGTCAGTCTATACTGCGTGACGTTCGAGAGGTGAGAGTGGACGAGGGTCTAACGGCAAGGCCGCCCCCCCCCCCCACTTTCCTATGTTCCCAGCGACAGGAGAGCAGGGCCCAGGCTGGAGGGGCGAGAATAGCAACCGCTCTGCCATGGGTCCTGGCCAGGCCGGCTTCAACGTCGCCCGCCCCTCCCCCGTCTCCAGCGCCGCAGTCAGAGGCCCTGTCCTGTGTGGCAGCCCCTTGCAGGGGGGAAGCTCCCCTCGCCCGCCCCCTCCCCACCGTCCCTCCTGTAACACTGACTACACATGACAGCATCCTGGGAAGGCGGGCATGTGTGTGCATGCATGAGCACGTGTGTGTGCCACATGTGTGCATACATGTGTGGGTGTGTGCATGTGTGTGCGCACCTGTGCGTGCATGCGTGCGTATGTGTGTGCATAAATGTGTGTCCTGTGTATGCATGCATGCACATGTGTGTGCATAAATGCATGTGTGTGCATGCATGCGTGCATGTGTGTGCATAAATGTGTGTGCGTGCCTGTGCGTGCATGCATGCGCATGTGTGTGCATAAATGCATGTGTGTGCACGCGTGCATGCATGTGTGTGCATAAATGTGTGTGCTATGTGTGCATGCATGCATGTTCATGTGTGTGCGTGTTCAGGCTGTGTGAGGGGGAGGGAGAGAGATGCCAGCAGATAAAGCAAATATGTCAGAGGTAATACTCGGGGAATCTGAACAGACGGTGATGGGAATTCTTTGTACTTTCCTTGCAGTTCTCCGCAAGGCTGAAATTTGTCAAACTTCAGACAAGCAGTGCGGGAGGCCAGGGTGCGGACTGCACGGCGGCTCGCAGGGGGCGGGCAGGAGCCCCGCCGCAGCTCTGAGCTCCTAGGCCCCCGAGGCCGGTGGGGGCAAGCCTTCCGATACGTGTACTGGGGACCTGGAGACGTGTCCAAAGTGCCCCTTGCCACGGGGTCCCTGAAGTGTCAGGGGGGCCCCGGACTGCCAGCACGGCCCTGCCCCCTGGCCCCATGTGGCCCGCATGGGCTTTCTGGGGCCTGCAGGGGCCGGCTGCCCCCTCCCCGTCCCCAGGGCGGAGGCCTATCCGTGCGCCCTCTTCGGAGCCCAGCCTAGAGCTGCCCCTGCAGCCTGAAGGTCTCTTCTGTGACCTGGGGGCACTTTTCATCTGGGCTGTGCCTGTGGGCTGGCGCTCTGTCAGAGACTGGGGGGGGGAGTTGTCCAGACAGGAAACCCGTCCCCCACCCCTGGACCCTTTGCCCTGCCCACCCCGCCCCTCAGCTGCCAGGCCCTTCCTCCCCAGGGTGACGCTGGGGGTTCACTGTCTGGAGGCCCGAGAGAACACGACTGAGCACAGCTGTTTTACCCAAGAAAGAACCAGGTGATCTTAAGTCTACACTGGAGAACGGCTTTGAGGCTGACATTTCTGAGTCAACAAAATGATTTGCCTCTTTGGGTGGGTCACTTCCTCCAGGAAGCCTTCCCTGATTCCCTTAGACTGGGTGAGGCACCTGCTCTGGGCTCCATGGGCCCCGTACCTCCCTTTGCCAGGACTCATATTTCACTGCGCTAGCTTTGGCCACTCAGACCGGAGGCAGTGCATGCGTGCATGTGTGTGTGTGTGTGTGTGTGTGTGTGTGTGTGTGTGTGTGTGGTCCCTGTCATGATCCCCAAGTTTAAAACAATCCCTGGTGAATAATGAGTGTTTGATTGCTGTTTGTTGAGTGAATGAATGATCGTAGATTATTCCTACATTAATTATCTTCCTTACTTTTTACAAAAAGATCCGGGACACCGGCGGTGCGACATTACTGTGTCAGCCTGCATTGCTGCTGTCACAAATAGACAAACACGCGAGGTGAAGTCTGAAACCCAGGTGCGGGCAGGGTGTGGGGAGCCGTCCCCCCCACCAGCTCCTGGCGGCTGCAGCGTCCGTGGGGCCCTGGGACTTGCATCACCTGATCTCTGCTTCTGCTGCCACGCGGCCTCCCCTGTGGGTCCGTGTGTCCTCTCCTCCAGGGACCGCGGCCGCTGGGTTCCGGGCCCACCGACTCCAGCACGACCTCGCCCTAACTGAGCACAGCTGCAGGTGAGGTGGCCCTCACGGCTGGGGGGTGAGGACGTGGCTGTCTCCTCTGGGGGACTATTCCACCCACGACCCCTGGTCCCCGCTCAGGGGCTGAGCCGGGGTCATGCTCGTGGACGGGGCCGCAGAGCCAGAGGCCCAGGGATTTGTCCCAGCGGCCACGCCTTTCTGGAGACCGGACTCGGGCGGAGAGCTGGGTTCGGCCCTTCCTGGAAGTGATTAGGCCGAGAGGCTGTGACTCTTCCCGCTGCCCCGGCTGCCCGGCCGCCGGACCGCGCATGTGAGGACAGCCACACGTGAGCAGTGAAGCAGGCCTCCCTCCCGACAGGTCACAGAGAGTCACCTGCTGGCTTGACCCCACCGGCCACCTCTGGGGAGCTGTCATCAAGAGAGAAGACGGTCCTGGGTCCCGTCACTCACACGGGCCGACCCATGGCCAGTGCGCGGAAGGTGCCGGTCTTACCCCCAAACTGGAGCTCAGAGGAGGGACCTTGGCGGGGACCTGGTGGGGAAGGGAAATACAGAGGGCGTCCTGGAGGAGGTGCGCCCAGCCCGAGGGAGGAGTGCGGCTGGCCAGCAGTACATGGGTGGAGTTGCAGGGAGAGGGTTCCAGCAAAGGTGAGGACGTGTGGACGGTCTGCGTGGGTCCTCATTGAGGGTGCTGGGGTGACCTGGGGCACGGGGTCCGGTGCAAACATGTGCTCTGGGTGCCCAGGTCGGCGCGTGTGAACTGAGTGAGGGGGGCAGGTGCCCACAGTGCAGGCCAGTCACGCAGCGCCTGCCTCCTACTAGGGGCTGAATTACAGCCTGGGGCCCTGGCGGTAGGGATGCTGGCCATCCCGCACGCCCCGCCCCCCCAGGTCCTGCGCGTCCTTGGGCACCGCACTGGGGGTCCCTGGGATTTTCCGGGGCTCAGAATTTCCCCAGGAAGTCAGGGTACTGGGCTGACCCGAAATCCCGAGTCCAGGCACTGGGGAGAGCCTGCCGCATTCACCTGTGCTCCGGGAGGTGCTCCCTGCATGGGAGTCGGGGGTCTTCCGCACGTCCCCCACTGCGGGCAGCATGGGAAGGTGGCTGGACTGAGGCATTTAAACTGTCTCTTCCCTTGACCCCTGGGAGGCCTTGGGCCAGACGGTGCACCACTCTGGGCCTCAGTTTCCTCATCTGTCAAGGAAAATGTACCTGCCCCCAGGGACCGGGGGTAGAGGAGTGAGTGCAGCTGAGGCCCGGTGCCCAGTTCCCAGGAGGGCGGAGACCGACCCGCAGGCTCCCCTACCTGGCCGGGCTCCTCATTTGCTCTCGTTGTGTCCAAGGGGGAAGTGCTCCTTCTGCACCACACGGAGGACGTTGGTCCCTCAGCGACTTTACCAAGCACCATGGGACGATGCCCTCAGCGCTGATCAGTGAGCAGAGTCCTGAGGGACCCGTGCCCTCGGGAGCCCCTGCCAGCAGGGCCAGGAGACGTGGTGGCTGCACACACAGCGAACTGCATTTGTCTGTTAGAAGCAGGTGGGAACCATGGATGAGATCGAGAGCAGCCATGACGGAGGCAGGGGTGGACCACATAGAATGTTCTGGAAGGGCCTTCCAGGAGAGGCTTGGCCAGCACAAAGGCTTACGGTCCTGCACCAGGGCCGGGGACTGAAGCAGAATGGGGGTTCGGGAGATAATAGGGGGCTGGTGGTGCGGCTGCTGGGCACCTAGGCGACCACCGCCGTGGACCCTGGGGCATGGGGACGCTTGTCAGGATGTGGTGGGGACACAGCCGGCCAATTTGAAGGTGGAGCCTGAGGGATCTGCTGACAGACGGGACGTCCCCAGGGCAGGGCTGGAGCTGGTTCGGGATGCGAGGGCCTCGGGGAAGGGCTGGGGAAGGGCTGGGCGGCCGGCCTCCGCTGGCGTGAGCGGGCTGAGTGTGGGCAGCCGGGCTGAGGTGCCGCCAGACGGTCAGGCGGGAACACGGGCCGGTGGGTAGAGGCCGAACCGGTCCAGAGGCTTGAGCGCCTCGGCTTCGGGGGGCCGGGAGCCCGGGGTCCAGGCGTGAGCAGGCTGGTTCTCCTGAGGCTCCGCCTGGCTTGTCACCACCGCGCCCTGCCGTGTCCTCACGTGGCCGTCCCTCTGTGCGTGTCCGTGTCCTGAGCTCCTCTTATAAGGACACCGGCCATGATGGACCGGAGCCATAGCGGCCCCATGTTGCTGTGACCACCTCTTCAAAGACCGGGTCTCCAAACACAGTCACATCTGGGGTCCTGGGGCGGGGGCCCCCACGCATGCGTTCAGCACATCGCAGACGTAAGCCGTGCGTCTGGCATCTAGGACAGAGGTCTGGCCTGGAGCTGAAGGCACGTCGATGGGGGAGAAGTCGGCGCGCGGCGGCCCGTGGACGCAGCCTCATCCTGCTGGTCTCGAGGAGCTCAGGGCCAGCCCCCCGCCGCACCCCTCCCTGGGCCAGCCGGCTAACCCGGGCGCAGGGAGAGCCGGGCCCCGCGTCCCGGACCGGCCTTTCCCGAAGGCCGGCGTGCGCCTCACATGCACAGGGGCGCATCCACCCTCTGCCCCGGCTCTGTCTGTTAGAGGTGGGGACACGTGCGCCCCTTCCCACGAGCGGCAGGGCGGCAGGGACCCTCTGTTGCACCACGTCCCACCGGAGCCAGGCTGGCCCCTGGCCTGACTTCACCTTGGCTGGTCTCCTTGCTTCATTAAAACCACTTTGTCACTTTGGATTTTATGATCCACTTACATTGTTAAATTCATTATGTCTGTAAAGCATTGGTTTTCACTACTCTTTGGCAGTGGCCGTCCCCTGGCCAGCTTGGCAGACTTTGTGCCTTCGCCTCACGCCCACCATGGGCAGCCGGCTGCGAGAGAAGGCGCTGGCCAGCAGGACGCTCTACCTGGAGCCCAGAGTCGGGGCCCAGAGGGACCCCTCAGGCCACAGGTGGGTGGGGGGGGAGGGAGCCTGATGGCATTCTGTTGGCCGTCCCCCAGGGGCCCCCCATCACATTCTCATGTAACCCACGGTCCAGCCTGAGAGGTGGCCCTTCTGCCCGTTTTACAGAGGAGGACGCTGAGGCCTGGGGTAGGGAGGAGCCCACCCAGGGGGGAGCACGGCCCCCCGGAGAGCACACCCGGGAGAAAGCGCCCCGTGGGAGCGCTGCACACGCGCTGGAGGCAGCGAGCCCAGCCGGGGGAGGCGTGGGGCCGAGGGGGGCCCACAGAGGGCCACACCTCCTCCCGGGCCAGGGCGCCTCAGGCTGCGCGGCAAAGGGGAACTCAGACCGCTGACCGCACTCACTGACTGGTCTTAAACCACACAGGAGGGGTGCTGGTCAAGGGGCTGGGGTCCCCGTCCCTACAGGGTCCCTGTTGGTCTCTGACCTCTGACCTCCCCACATCCCCCCGGGATGCGGTGTTCCCTTGGGCAACTTGGTGGGGTCAGGGGCAGTTACAGGGCCTCCCTCCCGCCTCGGGCCATAATGGCTGTCAGGTCAAAGATCAGAAGACCACAGAGGGGCTCCTGCCAGGTTTTTTTATCCTACTTAAAAAAATGTTGGGGCGCCTGGGGGCTCAGTCGGTTTAGCATCGGCTTCAGCTCAGGTCATGATCTCACGGTTCATGGGTTCAAGCCCCGCGTCGGGCTCTGTGCTGACAGCTCGGAGCCTGGAGCTGCTTCCGATTCTGTGTCTCCTTCTCTCTCTGCCCCTCCCCTGCTCACGCTGTCTCTCTCTGTCTCTCAAAAATAAATAAAAAACATTAAAATTGCTTAAAAAATATTTATTTATTTTTAATTTTTTAATTAAAAATTTACGTATATTATACATATATATAATTTATGGTCAAGTTGGCGAACATAGAGTGCACCGTGTGCCCTTGGCTTCGGGAGTAGGTTCCCGTGACTCATCGCTTACAGACAACCCCCCGTGCCCCTCCTCCACGCCCATCCCCCATTTCCCTCTCCCCCCATCAACCCTCAGTTTGTTGTCTGTATTTAAGAGTCTCTTATGGTTTCCTCCCTCCCTGTTTGAAACTATTTATTTTTGAGAGAGAGAGAGAGAGAGAGAGAGAGAGAGCGCAAGCATAAGCAAGGGAGGGGCAGAGAGAGAGGGGGACACAGAATCTGCAGCAGGCTCCAGGCTCCGAGCTGTCAGCACAGAGCCCGACGCGGGGCTCGAACCCACGAACTGTGAGGTCATGCCCTGAGCCGAAGTTGGAGGCTCAACTGACTGAGCCCCCAGGTGCCCCTTTTTCCCACTTTTTAAACATTGTGGGACAACGCGCAGGACATTAAACGCTAGCGATTCGAGGCATATTGGTGTGCAGATCAGCGGCACCAGAGTTGGCTCGCGCTGGGGTGTGGCCATCGCCGCCGTCCCCTTCCTCGCCTGACGCCGTCCCCACTGAACACTATGCCCGCCCCCTCCCCGGCCCCTGTGTCCCACGGCCAGTCCCTGACCTGACTCTCCTGGGGCCTCACAGGGCCGCACGGGGACTGGCTTCCCGCACTGAGTGTCGAGTCCCCCGGCCCCACCCGTCCGGAGCCGTGGGGTTCCTCTGCCCCTTCTCTACCTTCTGGAACCGGTGACCTCACCACCGGCTGTGCCCTCGGTCCCACTGGGACTGGCCCAAGACCCCGCCTATCCCATGACCTCCCCACACCCCCACTCTGACCCTGGACCATGGCAGCCTTGGGGCCCCAGAGGGTTCCTATGGGTTCACAGCCACGATCTACACCTGGAAGTCTGGTGTCATGGTTGATTCCATGGACCAATTGCACTGGGCAGGGCCCAGACACTGAATCAACGAGATTCTGGGCGTGTCCGTGCTCCCGGGCGGCGTTCGTGGCACTAAAGACCGCGGCCGGCCAGTCCGCAGGAGAGCCGACGGAACAGAGAGCCACCTGCGTGCCCGCGTGACACAGGACAGCGGCCTCCTCCGCCTGGACCGCCTCCCGTCTGTCCACTGACGACCTCGGGACTCCCCAGCCCCCCAACCCTCCACCCTGAGGACCGGGACCCCCCGGGGGCGGGGGGGAGGGAGAGGTTCGCGCCGAGGGCCCCACAGAGCTCCCCATCAGGCCTCTGCCCAGGGGACTCGGGACTTTCCCATGCACCGTGGCCAAGTACTTGCGTTGGGAGGTGACCCCAGGGGTGAGCGCGGGCGTGTGGCGGTGAGGCCGGGAGGGGAGGAGAGGCAGAAAGCTGTGTGGAAGAGGGTTCACCCCCGCAGACCGGACTCAGCCCTGGCAGGGACTGGGAGGGGTCGTCCAAGGTCAGATACACTCCACACGTGGAGGACTGAGGGCCGCCCCCCCCCCCCGCGGCACAGGAACCCGCTGGCCTGGCCAGCCTGTCCTACAAGGCGCAGACTTCGCTCCGAGGCGGGAGACAGCTATGGGTGTTGTGGGAACTGTCCCCGGCGTCACTGGGGCCCCTGGCATGGGCTGAGGGGGCACAGACCCATGACCGCCGGCCCCGCACACATCCGAGGTGCACCTGCCTCCCCGTCACTCAGGGGGCCCGCCGATGGGGGCGGGCTGGGCGCAGTGGACTCTGTGACTGTGCCCTGAAGACGGTTCCCCAAACAGGCCACCCCTGTAGCGACAGAGCCCCCGGGGTTCCCAATCGGGGAGACGGTCCTGACGGCACGACGGACTGCTTCTAGGAACTTAACCAACACATCCGTCCAGTCGCCCGGGGCGCGGGGGGACGCCCGCTCCCCCTTCTGAGCGGCCTGGGTCTGACACGCCTGTGTCATTAACGACAATCAGACCGTTAGTCATTTATGTTCTTGCAGAGGCCATGAGAGGACACCTTGCCGCTCCTCTGCTCCCAGGCCCTTCTAAATTATTCAGGCCGCTAATGAAGTTGTCTTGTCCGGCACTCACGTGCTGTCTAGACGCACTTCAGAAAGTTAATAGCAGGGTAAATCCTGAGCCCGAAAATAGCTGCATGTAATTATGTACTTTCCTAAAGAGGTGATTTCCTGGCGCGGCCTGGCCTCGGGGGCAGGCGGGTGGACATTTGCATATCTCTCTCCAAGACTTGAGGGTGACAAAGTGCGGGAAATTCTTCCTGGGGGTAATGACAGGAGCGTTTAGAGAGTTGGAGATGCTTCCGGGGAAGAGGGGTTGCTGTGGAGAAGCAGGTAGGTAACGGGGTCCCAAACTACAGTGGCGGCAGGGCAGAGACGGGGCTTCCCCCCTCCCCCCACCCCGGCTCTGCAAGCCCGAAGCAGGTCCTCAGTTTCCCTGTCAGGCTGATCCACCAAGCAGTGCAGTGCGGGCCCTGGTCTGAATTCTAGGGACAGGAGTAAGAGACTCGGGCCCAGTGCTCCCCAAACAGCAGAGGCCCTCCTGTCTGAGACTTCCAGAGGCGTCTGGAGCAAGTGGGTGCTGACGCGGGGGCGGGTGCTGGCGGGGGTGGGTGCTGACGCGGGGTGGGTGCTGGTGGGGGCGGGTGCTGGCGGTGGCGGGTGCTGACGTGGGGACCACCCTGTGGGGACATCTCGGCCTCTACGCCTCTGCAGGAAGGGGGCCCGAGTCCGAACCCCACGCCCGCTCCTTGTGAGCTGTGGCGTCCAGGTACAATGTGGGCCATGGGCTGAAATATGCCCCCACCCCCAAATCCAGATGTTGGAGCCCCTAGCTCTTCACACTTGACTGTGTGGAGGGGGACGTTCTGTCAGTGGCTGCGGTGAAATGAGATCACGGGGTGGGCGCCGAGCCAATGTGACGGGGTCCCAACAGGAAGAGGGGGTCAGGACACAGACACACAGGGGAACGACCACGTGAGGACACAGGAGAGGACGGTGTCCACACCGGAGCCGGGGCCTCAGGGGAACCCAGCTGCCCGCGCCCGGACCTCGGACCCCCGGCCGCCAGGACAGAGAGTACGTGGACTCGTGCTGAGCCTCCCGCCTGTGCCCAGGTGCTGCGTGGCCGCCCCCGAAGCCCAGCCTGGGGCCTCACGGCCGCTGGGGACTCCAGGCAAGCAGCGGACACGGCTTGTGGGGTGTCGCGGGGCGGCTCCGAGGACGTCCCCTGGGCAGGAGCCCTTTGGGCCCCACCCCCAGGCCGCACTTCCAGCCCAGGTGCCCCTCTGACTGGAGCTCCGCGGGGCCCAGGCGGGCTGGGGGCTCCAGGGTGGCGAGACGGCCCCCCCCCCCCAGCGCTGTGATCCCGCTCCGCAGTTAAGTGGAGGCTCAGCTCCTAATTGCTGTAATGGTATTGGGGGGGGCAACCCGGGCTCGGCTAATCAGGTGTGAGCCCACAGAGGTCTCTGTCAGCGGTCTCCGCGGCTCTGGGCCCCGCCTGCCTGCCAAGAGCGAGCACAGGCTCCCCTGGGTGCAGGCAGGCAGTCGGGGCGGCCCAGAGGCACCCAGTGGGCTCCCGGGTCCCCGGTTCCCGGCCAAGGCCCGAGGGCCTCCTGCACGCATGCGCTGGTGCATTTAGCACACGGACTCAGGCCGGGCTTCGGCGAGCCCCGCGCTGGGCGGAGGGAGAGCTTCGCAGCCGTGGGCCCTCCTTCCTGACGGCCCCGGGGACCGTTACTGCACAGCTGATGCAAACTGGGCCCGAGGAAGGTGGTGTTATGACCGCAGCGCCTCAGACGAGGAGGGCCATAGGGGGGCCCCGTGTCTGGTGCAGCAGGAACTCGGAGGTGTGAGTGAGGAGGAGCCGTGCTCCGACGTGACAGGGCTGCCCCCCACCTTCCAGGAGCCGTGCTCCGATGTGACAGGGCTGCCCCCCACCTTCCAGCCCAAGGCCCGCCTCACCTGAGCACCCAGGGGCAGCCAACCTCCCCAGAGCGCCAGCGGAGGGCCACTGGGGGGCCTCGGAGGCTGCTTCTGGAGGCCTGGGCTCTGAGCCTCCGTGTGACTGCTGGTCCCACCAGGGGGCCTTTGCCTGGCCTGCCCCACCCGTCTGGCTGCTCCTGTCCCCTCCTCAGCAGGCGCAGCAGGACTGGCCGTCCATCTTTGCTTGCTCATTGCCCGTCGCCTCCTCCGACAGATCCCAAGTTCTGTCGAAGCCTCCTTTCTCCTTCTCCATCAAACCCCAGGGCCCGGCCTGTGCACTGTGGGCATGCTCCTCACGGCGGCAGCCCGTCCCGTCCTGACCGATGCAGCGCGGGATCCTGGGCGGACCCGTGGTCCCCCCGACGTCAGCGGGAGCCGGGCCCTGACCCTCCGGATGACAGGGGCATCGGGCCTCAGCCCCAGACGCGTGGGCTACGCCACGTCTTCTAGACAGACCTCCAGACCGCATTGCTCTCACCCCCTTCCCACGAATCAGAATTAACTTCTTTTTTAGATTTCCATCGGTAATCGGTTGGTCCCAAATATCTCTGAGGCACTCTGGTCAGAGACAGTATCTGCATGTTTCCTCTTGTATCTGCTGTTACATCAAAGCAACGACCTCTGACATGGGTCACGTCTGGCGTGTCCAGCGTCAGCTGGTAAGTCCCGGCGCCTCTTGCAAAATTCCCAAGTCTTCACGCGGTCGTCTTACCTACTGATGCTGAATCTGGGGTTTCATTTACCTTTGCGTTTCCAGGTTTTCAAACACCCGTCCTAGTCTCAAAGCTCTTTAAAAAAAAAAATAAGAGACTAAATAGTTTTATAAAAGCAATTTTCTTTTTTTTCCTTTTTTAAAATTTAAACTCTGGTTAGCTAACATGCAGGGCAATATTGGATTCAGGGGTAGAACTTTGTGAGCCATCACTTCCGTATGAGCCCAGGGCCCATCCCAACAGGTGCCCTCCTCCGTGCCCATCCCCCACCCCCGCGCCCATCCCCCACCCACCCCAGCAGTGCTCCATTTGTTATCCACCGGTAGTCTCTGGTGGTTCTTTCCCTCTGTTCTCTTTCTTCCAGTTTCTGGTGAGTTCATCTGTTTTACTTGCTAAATTCCACACAGGAGTGAAATCGTGTGGTGTTTGTCTTTCTCTGTTTGACTAATCTCACTTAGCCTAATTATTCTCTAGTTCCATTTACGATGTTGCAAATGGCCACATTTCCTTCTTTTTGATTGCTGAGTAGTACTCCATTGTATATATAAACCACATCCTCTTTATCCACTAATCAGTCAGTGGACATTTGGGCTCTTCCCATAATGCAGCTATAAGCATGGGCGCCTGTGCCCCTTCAAATCTGTATTTTCATACCCTTTGGATAAATACCTAGGCGTGCAGTTGCTGGCTCACAGCATCACTCTATTTTTAGTTTTTTGAGGCCCCCCCCCATACGGATATAAAATGAATTTTTAAAGATCCTAAACATTTCTAGCACTCCTCGGCATCAAGGAGGGAGGGGGAGAGAAAGAAGTCACAGGACAATGTTTACAGAGAGGGGCGGTGACTGTGCCCTCGGGCTGGCGCAGGGGCCGGTGCAGGTGGAGAAAGCCAGAAGGGGCTGGGGGCTGAGGGGCAGAGCAGCGCCTCCCGCGCATGTCTGTGCCTTGGAGGGGAGCCTCCCAGCTGAGAGGTGAGCCCAGTGCACCCCGGCAGGGACCCCCGGCTGGATGCGTCCTTCCCGTGCGGCCTGGAGATCAGAGCGGATTGGCAGAGGCTATGGGTGGGAGGCCGGGTCTGGGCCTCGGGAGCAGAGAGGACCCCGCAGAACATGTCAGTCCCGAGGGGTGCTGTGCCCTGCTCGGGCTGCAGAAATGGGGGACTTGGTGCTGCCTCTGTCACGGCTCCCACCAGCACTGCACCGTCTTCCCCGGCCAAGTCCAGGGTCACCCTCAGTGCCTTGTTCCAGCTCTGTGCACGGCTGGGCTAAGGGCCACCCGCTCAGGGGGTGTCTGCGGGGGCTCAGTCGGTTTAGCATCTGACTTCAGCTCAGGTCACGATCTCAGTTTGTGGGTTCAAGCCCCGCATCGGGCTCTGTACTGACAGCTCAGAGCCCGGAACCTGCTTCGGATTCTGCATCTCCCTCTCTCTCTGCCTCTCCCACTGTTCACTCTCTTTTTCTCTCAAAAATAAATAAAAGAGACACACACTCAGGGCTGCTCTCTGAGGTCTCTGCTGTCTCTGGACCCCGCCAGGGGGAAGGGCATCTGTGTGGATCTGGGACCACTGTGCGCCGCCCCCGGGCAGGGCCTTTTGCCGAACGACCTTGCTTATCCACACAGCCAGCGCGTCACAGGGACACGAGGCTCAGACGGGCCGCAGGTGGGCGGAGGGAGGACTCCGGGGCAGGTGGCCCTGCCTCCCGGCGTCGGCCGCATACTCGGCGCCCAGGAAACGGGGGCGAGTCCACAGACAAGCGAGCAGCGCGCCTTCCTGCGTGCGGCTGCAGAGAGCAGGTCTTATTTAATTAATGACGGGCTCTGTAATTGCTGTTTCAGTGCACACTGCATGCCGCCGTCTGCGATGGGCTTTCTAGACCGTTTCGGCGCCAGTGGCCTAATGTGGGTGCGCGGGGCCTGCGTGCCGAGGGACCCGCGCGCTTCATCCATCAGCCGGGCCCCCTCCCGCCCCAGCCACAGCAGATCAATACCCGCTCCCACACCGAGGCCCGCCCCCGGCCGGCGCCGCCCTCCCCGGCCCCCCCTGCACCCTGCGATTCTCTCCCAAGGTGCTGGCATCTCCCCCAGCTGGATGCTCAGGAGGGCAGCTGCCTCGGCCTAGTCGGGGCCGGACATGTGACCCCACTGGGACCTGACCCCCGCCGGCCTCTGGGCTCTGGTCTCTCCCAGACTCCCACCCCAGCCCGCACACACCTTCCCCTGCGGAGCTGCGCAGGCTCCCAGGGCTGAATCCTCCACCCCCAGTCTGCGGGGCATCCCCGTTCATGCTTCCAGACTCCACTTCCCCCTGCTGGCACTTTCACGTGCTCCCATGGGAGGTGCGCCTGTCCCAAGGGGTTGGCTGATCACCCCACCAGCGCTGACCTGTCTGTGCACCCGCGTCGCCCGGCAGCCTGTCCTCTGGGAGTCCTCGGTGCACTGGGAAGTCCTCAGCGGACAACAAGGCAAGCGGATGTGTGCTGGGCCGGGCCGCAGGGGAGCGTGTCGGGGACCCCCTCTCTGGGAGCACGCAGCTCCCGCCAGGGCTCCTGCTCCTGTTGGGGGTGGGACTATTCCCCCGACCGCCTGAACCCCTGTGCCCGGCAGGAGACCTTAGTTGTTTCATCATGTACAGTCGTCCTGGTGTTCCCGTCTGTTAGGCTGGATTCACACTACGCGTTCATCAGCAAGTATTTACTGAGCACCTATTACGTGCATGGTCCTGATTTGGGGATGGTATTCAGCAGTGATTGAGACCAGTAAAGATCCCTGCCCTGCGGGACTCTGCTCCCTGGAGTAGGCAAGCTCAACACAAGCCATCGGAGGTATAAATGCAGTGACGGACAGTGACAGGCCTTGGAGAAGAGGCGGGGCGGTGGGGGGGGCGGTGACCGGGGTCTGCGCGTTTCGATGGGTCCCGAGGAAGAGGGCAGCCCTGGGGAGGGAGGTGGCAGCCTGCAAGGTGAGCATTCCCAGTGTCGCCATCACATAAGTAAACGACTCCCAGAGTTCATATAATTCTCTTGCTCAGTCGCAGGCTCCACGCAGGGAAGGGGATGTGGTGGCTGAGGGCCCCTCCCAGGACGACGCTGGGCACGAATCAGAACGCTGCAGGAGACAGGGGACCGCGAAGAGAGGGAGCTAACCACTTACTGCCACTTTTTCCAGGGCATCCTGGATTCAAGGCAGGGGAGGAGACTGGCCTGCGGGCCTAGGTCCTGACGGGAGGGGGGCATCCAAAGAACCCACCAGAGCTTCTGGCGACTTGCTGGAGTGATACACTTAGAGGCTGGGGGCTCGAAGGCACGGACCGCCTCCCCGTCACCATGTAGCCGGCTGCTGACGCTGCCTGGCCGGCGGGCAGGGAGGGTCGGGAGCTGGGCTGGCTCCTCTGAAGAGCGGGATGGGATTGTCCTCCGTCTTATGGTGCTAAAGGGACAAAGATGCGGCAGGATGCGGGTCTGTGAGCAGAGCCAGCTCTCCGCTGAGGTCTGGGGGGCTGCACCGGGGGCGGGGGACCCGAGGGAGGCTGCACCTTAGCCACCTGACGCCCAGGCTGACACGCACCTGCTCTCAAGGGAATCAGCCTCACACTTTGCCAAACAGGAAACAGGGACTCTGGTGGAGAAGATGAAATCACCCAGAGGCACCGTGTCTGCATGGACAGTGTCTGCCAGTAAATGAGAGGTGACCAGGA
>NC_043700.1:191566808-191572650 GCF_006229205.1 Suricata suricatta
GACAGTGTCTGCCAGTAAATGAGAGGTGACCAGGACGCGGGGGGGGGGGGGGGTCCAGCCGCAGGAGGAGCACCAGGAGCCACGGAACAGACACCGGAAATACTCCGTGGCGTCCACGTTCTGGCGTGAGTGGAGAGCACTTTCTTTTTTAATAGAGGATGAGGAGGCGCAGAGGGGGGACGAGGCTCAGGCCGGCCTCACGCGGGCCCTGGGCCTGACTCGGCTCAATCCCAGCGCCCTGGGCTCACGACCTGCGCTGAAACCAAGTCGGACAGTCAACCAGTCGAGCCCCAGGCGCCCCTGAAGTACATTAAATGACTGTCACTAATATATGCTGGAAAAGAGCAATTTATGGAGCAAATCCATCTTTAAAAAAGGAGAATTTCAACAGAGAAACTGAGCTACTAAAAAAATGAAAAATCTATATAAAAAATCCAAAATTAATAACTCAATAGACGGATTTTACAGCAGGGTCGACAGAGCAGAAGGTTGAAATGGAATGTCGATAAAGAGCCTCTAAATTACAGCAGCCGGAAGGCAGTAAGAACAGGTCTCGGGGCGCCTGGGGGCTCAGCTGGTTAGGCGGCGGGCTTTGGCTCAGGTCAGATCTCACAGTTCGTGGGTTCAAGCCCCACGTCGGGCTCTGTGCTGACAGCTCAGAGGCTGGAGCTGCTTCAGATTCTGTGTCTCCCTCTCTCTCTGCCCCTCCCATGATCACACTGTCTCTCTCTGTCTCTCAAAAATCAATAAATGTTAAAAATTAAAAAAAAACCCAAAGAATGGGTCTCTATACGGGAGCACAAGGGGCTTGCCTCTCTGCAAATCTCCGCTAGACCTGGAACCGGAGCCTGGACGGAGAAAACGGAATATGGGGCAGAAGAGAGCTGGAAGAAGTATCGAGCTCGAATTTTCCAAAATAATTAAAAAATTTTTTTAATGTTTATTTATTTTTGAGAGAGAGAAAGAGGGAAACAGAGTGCAAGTAGGGGAGGGGCAGACAGAGAAGGATAATCCAAAGCAGCCTCCAGGCTCCGAGCTGTCAGCACAGAGCCCGACCTGGGGCTGGACCTCAAAACCGCAAGATCATGACCTGAGCCAAAGTCGGACGCTTACCCGACTGAGCCACCCAGGCGCCCCCCCGAAATAATTTTAAGAGATAAACCCACAAATTCAAATGGTTCTGCCAACCCAGAGCAGGAGAGATTTGAAATAAAACCCAACCAAACCAAAACAAAAACCCCACTAGGCTTGGGCACATCCGAGTAACACCACTGAGAAGCAAAGAGAAAACCTGGAAAGCATCATGTTGCTCCCATCACCTCCAGAGAAACCGTTGTGAAGGGGCAGGTGGGCTGGGAGACAGGACAGACCCCTCGGAGCACCGGCGGCAAGTGGCTGCCCACCTTGGATTCTATACCCACCCAGAACACCCTTTAAAATGAGTGTGGGGGTACTCGGGGGGCTCAGTCAGGTAAGCGTCCAATTTCAGCTCAGGTCACGATCTCACTGCTCATGAGTTCGAGCCCCGTGTGGGGCTCTGTGCTGACAGCTCGGAGCCTGGAGCTGCTTCAGATTCTGTGTCTCCCTCTCTCTCTGACCCTCCTCCACTCAAATTCTCTCTCTCTCTCTAAAACATATAAAACATTAAAAATTGTTTAACTGAGCATGAAATACATGTTTAGACAAATAAAAGCAGTTGCTTTCTTTGTCACTGGGACTGAAAGAAATATTAAGAAGGACACTATGGACAAAAGGAAAACAGTCGAAGCCCGTGAAAGCAGGCAAGACTGAACGGTGAAGAAAGGCAGACACGTTCATAAGAGCCGCTGGATAGCGACTGTCCAGAAAAACAATAATAATGTGTTGTGGGCTTTACAAGACGCATGCAAGTGGAAACAGGACAGTGATAATGTGAAACACGGGAAGAATAAACGCACTTCGATGCCCTAAGCGCCTCCTGTGAGCAGGCAGCGGGAAAACACGTCGTTTGTGTTAGATCATAATAAATGAGCAGTGCGCGTTTTAGTCTCTAGGTTACCACAACACTAAGTTAGTAGATGAAATGGGATAATAGTTATGTAAAAAAAAATTGAGGCGCCTGGGTGGCTCAGTTGGTTGAGCGTCCAGCTTTGGCTCAGGTCATGATCTCACGGTTCGTGGGTTTGAGCCCCGCGTCGGGCTCTGTGCTGACAGCTCGGATCCTGGAGCCTGCTTCAGATTCTGTGTCTCCTCTCTCTCTGACCCTCCCCTGCTCACGCTCTCTCTCTCTCTCTCTCTCAAAAATAAATAAAACATTAAAAAAATTTTAAAATGAAAAAAATTAATTCAGAGGAGAGGAAAGGAAAGCAAATGTAGGATGATAGTTATAGTCTGATTGCATCATTACTGACATTAAATGTAAATGGAGCAAATAGTCTAAGTAAAAGTGTGGGACCGCCAGGCAGGATGAAACCCTTCACAAGCCGCACACCCTTCATGGGGCAGTCACCCCTCCCTGGCAGAGCTCCCAAGTCCATGCCCGTTGTGGTCCTGGTTTACCTCTTGAATCGTTTTTTTCGAGAGTGGGGAGGGGCAGAGAGATACAAACACACAGAATCGGAAGCAGCTCCAGGCTCCGAGCTGTCAGCACAGAGCCCGACGTGGGGCTCGAACCCACAAACCATGAGGTCATGACCTGAGCCCAAGTCAGATGCTTAACAGACTGAGCCCCCAGGTGCCCGACCACCTCTCAAGTCTTGTCTGAGACACGACCCTCCTTGGTCATAATGCACCAGACACATCAAAATGTGCAGGGCGGTTCAAAATTCCAGACCCCCGCGCCTTCACTTGTGCTGTTTTCTGTGGCAGGGACACCCCCTCCCGGGCCACCTCCCCGCCCCAAACACACACCACACGCTCTGCATCATGACTCCTGGCCCGGATCGGGGGAGGGCACACCCCGCAAAGCCTTCCGTCTCCCTCCTCTGTGCCCCCCACCACCCCGCCCCTGTCGGCTGCTGTCTGAGTACTGTCCTCCCGAGGGAGCCTGTGGAGAGAAGCCCCAAGTGTCCTTTGTCACAGCTGGGCGCCAGGGCAGACCCAGAATAGTGAGCGGGGAAGTAAGGAAGTCAGGGATCGTAAGAGCGATATGGCTAATGGCCGGGGGCCCTCCTGCCTGGCGGCATTTCACCCTGAAAAGAGCCCCCCCCCCCCCAGGAAGGGGCTGTCTCACACCGTGTACAGATCAGGCGCCTCCCTGGGACGGATGGCCAGGAAGCGTCACTGGCTTAAGGAGACATGTACTTAACCAGGAAACGCTGGGGAGGCGTGAGAGGTCTGGGGGCTGGGAGAACTCGGGACAGGGGCCCCTGGCTTGGTACCGGGGGTCTTGGAGGCCTTCTCTAGAAGTCTGTGTCTGTGCTTGGACCCAGCGGGTGGGCGAGCAGGGGCCAGTGGGGCGAGGGGTGGAGAGACTTGTCTGCAGCAGCACCGCCTCTGGGGGGCAGAGTCTGGAACCCACGACTCCCGCATGGAGTCAGAAGTAGGATGGAGGTGAGAGGGGAATGCAGCCAGGAACGTGTCACCTGGGTCCCCTCACTTGAGAGCCTGGCACACTGTTGGTGCTCAGGGAATTATCTGGGAGCCAGACGGAACTGGCCACTGAAAGGTAAAGCTGTTGGAGCAAGCTCCTGGCTTCATTTCCAGGAGTTTCTGCAGCAGGGGCTGGCCTCTGAGGTGGGGAGGTGGGAGGGGCCTTGGGCCAGGCCCTGTGCTGCACCTGACCGCCCGACCCCACTTCCTGCAACTCTCTCCACACTCTGAGGCCAAGTTGTCGCAGATGAGGGCACCGAGGCTCGGGGCAGCCCAGGCCTCCTGGCACTGCCCTCGGGCCAAAGGGCTTCCCGGCACCGGTCTTCCCACCTCCTCCCGTGCCTCAGTTTCCCCGGCTGAGGCTGGGCCGCCAGCTCCAACCGTCCGGGATGATTTGGGGGCGAGGACTGCTGCTCTCGTGTGGAGCTCTGCCACGAGACCCTTCTGTGCTGAGGCTGTCGCCCCCCCCCCCCCAGCAGACACGCTTCGCCCGTCCGAGCCGTCTGGCCCCGGCCCCCAAGTCGCTCCGTCCCTGCACCCACATCACCAGGTGTGCAGCAAGGGGTTAATTCCAAGGCAATTAATCCCATTAACAAACCGTGATTCAAAGCCTTCAACCTGGAGGCCGCCTTCATTACAGAGTGTCAGCCAGGGCAAGGCCGCACCTCCTCAACCCTGCGGAGGGCACGCCGCCGGCGGCCCCGGTGCCCCGACACCGGCAAGTTACCGTTTGCCCCTGAAATCAACTGCTCCCCACGTCCGCTGCCGGCCCCCAGGGCGCTGCGCCCCCAGGGACCAAGGCCGGGGCTCGGGCCGGGGCAGGGAGGGGCGACAGCAGCCACGCGGGCGTGTGCGCACCGATCGGGGGTGTGAGCAGCCCACGGCTGACTGGGAGCCACCGTTTTCAGCGCGGGGTCAGCCAGGAACGGAATTATCAAACTGTTAACTGTGCTTACTGCAAATCACTTTAATGATGTGTTAACATTTCATTAGATCGCTACTGAATGCGCCAGCTCACACGTACGCCCGTGAACCCGACCGGTGGAGGGAAGGGGGTCCTGGGCTCAGGACTCTGGGGCCGGGGGATTTCTCGACACCCATTACAGGCAGAGCCGTGGCTGGATTCTTGTGCCTTCTGGGAAAGAGAGGCCTGCTGTCCTTCGGCAGGAAGGTCCGAACTGTGTGCCTGCTGCCTGTGAGGTGCCCAGAGGGACACAGAAATGGAGGCAAAGGCCCCTCCTTGAGAAGGCAGATGCACAGAGGGAGGAAAACTCCTATTCAGGCGTGCCAGGCCCTGTGCCAAGCGTGTCCCAACCCTCGCCTCTGCTGCCGAGCAAGGAGGGCAAAGTGATGAAAACACGGGGCACAGAGAAGTGGCCCCTTCATCTACATGAGGTGCAGGAAGGGAAGGCCCTGAGTAAGACGGCCCCTCAGGAGAGCGGGGGCCGGTGCACAGAGGCCTGGAACGCAGAGCCAGGGAGTTTGGATTCTGTGTTTTGGGAAACCCTGAAAGACTTTGGGGAGAGGCCACACATTCCAGCCCATATATGAGGATATTAAGCAATAAAATATCCATTAAGCCCATTAATGTGGAAGTAGGAAACCCAGGTGTGTGTGCCAGGGCGCGTGGGCCTGGGGACTAACCACGGGTGGCAACGCCTCCTCAATTCACGCATAAGGATCCCGGTAGGCTTGGCGGCGCCCGTGAAACCTCTCTCTGTGTCTCAAACACATACGCATACACATGCATGCACGCAGACATGCAGGTGCATGCATACACACACGTGTGTATACACGTGCGAACACATGTATGCACAGAGATACACAGGTACATGCACGCGCACGCAGACATGCCGGTCCATGCATACACACATGTATACACACACACATGTAGGAACAGTGTTAGGCGCACACACACACACGCACAGATACGCAGACCCATGCACGCACACACGCAGGTGCACGCATGGAGATACGCAGGTGCACGCACGCATACACGCAGATGCTCGCAGATACGCAGGCACGCGCGCGCGCACACGTGAGAACGCACCCGCACGTGCACGGACACGCACTCACGCCGTCGGCCCTCCTCTCGCTCGCAGGGCCCTGCACCACCCTCGGCCCCCGCCCGCATCCCCACCTCCGGGCCCTTGGGGCCCCCTGGCCTCGGCGCCCCTCCGCGCCCGCACAACTTGAGCGAGCACCGTGTTCAAAGGCTGTGCCGCCGGCGCTGCGCTCCGCCCCCACAGGGCCGCGGCCCGGCACCTCCGCC